>NC_136591.1:24400177-24427677 GCF_910589615.1 Taurulus bubalis | reverse complement strand
GCAGTTAAATTACCTCAACGTAAACAGAAAATTGCAACTAAATTAATTTGACTTGTATTTTGACTTGAATGTTACAATGCAGAAATCATAATAAATCAAAACCTGGTGTCTGTAGTTGTAGCCACCACCGTGACAGAAGTGCTAACTGGCATCTAAGTGACAGATATTAACTTTCCCTTGTTCACCCGTGACCCTGCTCCATCCGGAGCTCAAGCCCCTTCCTCAACCCTCAGAGAGTTGGAAGGTCACGGTGGGGTCATGTTAGGTCACAAGGCTCACTCTTCACCCTTAAATGCGTCACCATAGGCGCTAATTTGAGCCCGGACTTTGGAAGGGAACCGAGACATTTGGTCGTGGCAATCACCGTGTGCTGGAACTTTTTCTTCATCATTGAAGAAGAAAAAAAGAAAGAAAGAGAGGAATTAAGAAAATACACTTCAGCCTCATTGCCTTTCCACCGTAGCATGGCGCTCACACACAGGCAGATTTCATGTGCGTTGCTGTGTGTGAGGGTATGCGGCGTTAGACGGCCGACCAGCGGTTCTCTATTAAAATTCCTCGCTCTTATTTGGAACAGGAACTAATTAGAACAGTAAATGCAGGGCGGAGCGAGGGCCAATGTGTACCAGCTGCCCTATAATTACTGTGTCAACACACTGTCGAGGTGTAGGGCACGCGCGAGGTGCCAAACACACACACACCCGCACATGGAAATGCACATACAAACGGACACACACACACACACACGGTCAAATTCACTCAGGCAGCATATATTCAAGTCATTTGCACATTATCGCAATCACAGGTAAGTGAACAGAGAAAGTGCTTGGCCAAGCAGACACCAAACTCAAGGTATTTTGGAACTAGGACATCTGTGTGTGTGTGTGTGTGTGTGTGTGTGTGTGTGGGTGATGTTATGGTTCTGATTAGACGATCCTGCTGAGAGCGAATAAGAAGCAGCACTTAGCTGTTTAAGGCAGGGTTCAAAGGTGAGCCGGTGCCCTCGTATGGATCACTTTACACACGCACGCACGCACACACTCACACACAAGCCACTTTCATGTCACGTTTCATGCTTTACTGAAATTTAACAAGGCTGTCAGTCACGACATCAACAGCGTGGCCGTGAGAAACTGCAAGCCACATGTAACGCACACATAGGGCTACATACAAACAAGGGTGCGCACGCGGCCCGCATGTGCGTGCACACACTCACACACACGTACACACGCACACACACACACAAGGAAACACACAACTGTCTGTCTTTTTCTGTCTCAACACGATCTGTGAAAACACAAGCACACAAGGGCTTTGATCCTGAAAAGCTTTTATCGTTGTGCTTTATCCGTTGCACACTTTCTCTCAGTGTCCGCCTCTCTCACATCTCTCAGTGTTTTGCAGCTTTTATTCGCGTCTATGAGAAACTTTCCATATTTAATATGATTCCATACATGGATTTTGTTTGTCTAAAACTTTTGTTCCCTTGTTTTAACTGTCCTCAATAGAGACTTATCGAGACCAGTACACAAAAGTGTATGATCCAATCGAGACCCATTAAAACGACCCTATTAATGAAAACCCATCATCCAATAATTAAGCAACAAAACTCTTCGTGCTCACTAACTCCTGCATTCAAATATAATCCGCGACATTCTCGCCTTTTCCGTATCTAGCAGTAAAATGGGCCGACTTCATCTCTAATAACACAGCAAAGGGCCTCTTAGCGTACTATTAGGTGGCCACGACATCTGAAGGACCCATTTGTGTCATCTGAGCCATTTAAATAAGTGACCTTTGACCCGGTTGGCCGGGTGACCGGTCTGGAACACAACCTGCCCGGCCCGGGGAATCCCTGAGGGATAAATACAGGTACCCAAAGTAATTAGCACTAATAACAATGATTTATTTAAGGGAATTACACACTGCTATGTTTGTGTTGTTACTAACTTATTATTTTGATCATATAATGGCTGTAATGATAACATGAGGCCTAATTTAACCACAGTATTAAGAAAATAGTCAGAATCAGAAATGAGCAGAAGTAGTCTTAGTTCAGGTCATGTTTCCTTGTTTTCATCTACTTCCCCCCACGCTCTATTTTTGGTTTTAACAAGCTCTCAAGACTCTAAAATGTTTCTAAAAGTTGCATCGACAAGGTTTGTGGTATTGTTTCTGGCAAACTGCAAAAACACTGCACAGGAAGAGAAACGGGGTCGAGACGGAGAGAGAATGAAGAATAGGTCTATCTGTTTCTGGTAATAACCCAACCCATCTGCAATGGGTCATTTGATACCACGCGTAGAGTTGCACACACACAGACACACAGACACACACAGACACAATTGGTATATGAGGGCTTTAAGAAAATCTCTTTTACATTGTTTTGCGCTCATGTAAAAAGAGCATTTAGAATCATAATCAAATTAAGAAAATCATTTTTAATAATTCATAAGAAATTGCATAGCCATTCTTTGCAATTGTTTCGTGGCTTGTTTTTATTCAGGACATTTTTATTAGATACATTCCAGAACATTTGGTATTCCTAAATAAATCCTAAAATGTTGCACAAAAAGTAAGAAGAATATCTAAAATATTTAATAATTAAGAAATAGTATCTCAAACAAAAAAACTCTCCATAGGTAAAAGAATGAAGAATTATCTGATTGAATTTCATTAATTTTACACAAAGTGTTTTGAAATATACATTTAAAGAGTAAACTAATTTAACTTGGAATGAAACCCTGAAACAATTCCAATACGTTCATAAGCGTGCTTTTTCAAATGCTCTGAAAATTGCATTCATTCAGACAAATTAAATATATCTATTCTTTAAATGTTGAAAAGCAATTGTCAATTTCCCTTCACGTACAGCAGCATTTATTGATCCAGAAGTGTGACTGGCAACATATAATATTACATGTCCTCACATTATAGACAACACTACACTACACTAAATAAAATACAGCATGTGTGTGAGCATGGAACACCCTCACACATTCTTACCTCAGGGTGTAATCAGGTCAGGTAGCAGTCCTTTACTTCCACAAAGCATTACAGAGCTGTACGATCCACCGGCTTGCTGGTCTCACACACAGCCAGAACACTCGCACAGCCCTCCAAACTTCAACTTGTCTTTATCTACCTGCCTCTCACTTTGTACTCCAGGTGTCACGTTTTTCTCGTTCTTACTTTCTAGTTGAACTACAGCCTTCTTCTCTTTCTCTTTCACTCCGAACAAACATGCAGCGGCTGGAGGAAAGACACGAACGGCAAAGAAACTATGCTCGTCTCCTCAGGTCAATCCATGCACAGCTCCTATCTTCCTCCACTCCAGTAATGGGGAACATTTTCACTCGTCCTGTTTCTCTCCTCCTCTGCCTCCTCCCCCTCTTTTTCTCTTCTCCTCCTCCCCCTCCTCATCCATCTCTCTCTCTCTCTCTCACTCTCTCTCTCACTCTCTCTCTCTCACTCTCTCTCTCTCTCTCTCTCTGCTGTCACTCACTACAGACTCAAGCTTTCATTTTAAAGCCAAAGAACTTTCTAAATGGAACAGATGTAGCCTTTTTCAGACACAAATAAACGGAATTCCACACTGTAACCAGCCCGTGTATGAAAATATAACATAACTCAACAAAAAGTCAGAGCCCCTAAAATTAAAAACATCCGTGTGTGTGTGTGTGTGTGTGTGTGACTCAAACCCTGCTGATGGTAGCTCCAGCGTGATTAAGACTGCGAACCAAGGCGGTAAATATGTTGTGAATGTAATGTCAATGTCTTGCTGTGCAGTAGAAAGTAAAGGCCAGACCATAAACTTCACACCATGCAAGACCCTCCCCCCCCCTCACACACTTCACCCACACCACTCAAACTCACATGTACACCTGAGCACACAAACACACACTTGGAACCACAGGGGCCGCACGAGTGTGTCATATGTGAAGCGTGGCTGAGTTGGAGGGATGGGCGAGGGTGTCGTATCAACGAGGCGGATTCCCAGCTGCCTCGGTCTGAAGATGGCACTCTTTCGCCTTGGTCGCCAAGGTGTTGTCAGGGGAGGCACACACCCAAACCACGCACACACTTAAACCAGCGTCAATGACGAACCATTCTAGTCCAAAATACCAATTTAAAGGGTAATGTTTTCTCTCTCACTTCTCCTGGTATTTAGTTCAGATTTATGCCTCAAACTTGTCTTTACAGAAAGTCAGTTTTCAGTGGAAGGATTTTAAAGAGAATTCAGACTACTTACGTCCAACCTTACGCCCATTCCGATTTTAAACGCACATTAGAATGAGATTTGTTGAACTATCAGGTGAACAGCACCCAGAAAGAATGCATCTTGCAGACAGGATTTGCAGTTCCAAACATCTGTTATTTTAAGAAGTTTGTCGGACATTCTGCTGATTCTGGTTTACCACGCTGCGTTTAAGCATCACTTTTAATCTTGTCTTCTTCCTGCTGTTAAATGGACTTGTCACTGAGTTGTACTGATTTAAATCTAATCCAATTGTGTCAATCAGACCAAAAGTCACTCATGTATTGAGAAAATAGCCGAGTAAAACAATTTGACGCTAACACATACAAAAAAAACCTAAATATCATAAAGTGGTAATGGATTTTGATAAAGTGAATATTGGAGTATGGGATATACTTTATGGCCAAGATCTAACTACTCAACTGGCAAATAAAAGCCAGATACCGCTATAATTAAGTGTGATTTCTTTCTAATTTGGGTAAAATGACCCTTTAACAGCACGGACCAGTCAGAATGTTACTGTACATCTAGGAAGCGAAAGAAAACAGCTGAGAAGGGTGCAGTGCGTGTATGTACACAGGCCCAGAGACCAATTTGGAACAGGGCGACTGTCTCCAACCGTGCACCAGCCACCTTTAGCTCGGTCACCGGTGACCTCAATGAACAGCGTGATTGATAGACTGTCTGAGAACCTATGTGCACACACCGGTGCAAATGTCTGTTGAAAGTGTGTAATACGTGCATGCCGATGTGCGCTTGTGTGCAGGGACGCTTGAGAGCGTACGTGGAGGACTGGCTGTCAGAACAGATTAGGGTGTTGCCGAAGCGCTTGACAACTCAAGCACTTTATTATTAGTCAGGCAGGACGCCCATCGGGAGGGGGTCGTCCAAAAACATCGCTGATGAAATACTTTCACATCAAGTGGAGAAGGGAGCAAGGGAGGTGTCCCAAAACACGTCGGATGAAATACAACAAAAAAACACTAAAAAAAGAGTACAAAAAAACTAAACAGTATCTTAGATGGGCACATCTAAGCGGGTGAGCTGAGCAATTGAAGCGGGTCGTATATTAGACAGCTAAATAACAGGACTCGGCTTTGGTTTTTGTTGACTTTAGGAGGGTTTTAAAAAGTGTCCGACTGAGGTGCCTCACTCCCTGTGAAGAGGCCCTCGGGAACAACTTTGTGCTTCAAGTGGAACAACAGCAGTTTATCTTCCACTCAGCAAGAAGCAAGACAGACGGAGACACACTCTGCTATCTTTATTTCTTTTTGTCTCCTTGTTCTTTTGTTTTATTCTGAAGTGCAATCACATTTTAATAAGCTTCTTCGATTCTTTTTAAAATTAGATCTCTACAGATATGCATTTAATTATCTTAAAATCAATATATTTATTAAATGTATTTTGAATCAGTTAATTACACAACATATATTAAGTATTATAATGAACGAGCCTTATTAGTTCAACATTATGGAAAGTATGCTTACTTGCTTTTTTATCAAGAGTTAGATGATAAGATCAATACCACTCACGTGTTTGTACGCTAATGCTAGGCTTAGCTAAAAGAAGCCATCTTAGCATAAACAGGGAGAGACAGCGGGACTCTGTCAAAGTTAACGAAGTCCACCAAGCAGCACGGCTAAACCTTACGAATTAATAAATTATATATTTAATCCATACAAAAAATAAGTGTAAAAACAACAAGTTGTGGTTTTACCAGAGCCAGACTAGTGATTTTGCTGAGCTAAGCTAACTGGCTGTTGTAGCTTCATATCTATAGCACAGACATGATCGTGGCATTGACCTTCTCATCTAACTCTCGGCAAGAAAGCGAATAAGCTTTCTTGGATATTAAAATATTCCTTTAATTATGTCACCGTTAAAAAAGTCAGGAACATGCAGATGACAAAGATATTAGATTTGTCAACTTCATAACACATAACAGGATTCATTGGGAGAAAACATTTGGAAATTCTTTTATTCATACACAAACATTCACACACGCTCGCACACACGCTCGCACACACACACACACACACACACACACACACACACACACACACACACACACACACACACACACACACACACACACACACACACACACACACACCTGTGCAACATGATCATCCAGCCATCCCTGTCTCTGAAATCGGCTGGTGTGTGTTGACCACAAAACACATTCATGAAGGATGTTACTCACCACACAAACACAACCTCCATCTATCCTCCACATTCTCTCTCTCTCTATCTATCTCTCTCTCTCTCTCTCTCTCTCTCACACACACACTCACACACACACACACACACACACACACACACACACACACACACACACACACACACACACACACACACACACACACACACACAGTCACACGTTTACCTGTCCCCTGCTCAAAGCTCTCTGCTCTCCCCATTTGTATGAGTGGTTATCGGTGCAGTAACTCTATCCCCTTCCTTTCATGTAAAATACATTGTGCCGAGCCTCCTCCCTCACTGCCCCCCTCCACCACTCCTCCTACACCTCCCAGTTCCCCCAGCCCGAGGAGGTGTAAAACTATCCTTCTCTTTATGCGTCCAAAAATGCCCCTTTTTCAGGTGTAGTAGGAAGCTATAAAAGAGGGAAAAAAGGAGTAAGGGAGTGAAAGGGAAGAACAGGGTGAGTCTGTGAAGCAGGGAAAAGGTGCAGGAGGAGGTGTTTGGGTGAAAAGGTACTCTCCAAAAACATCTCTCTCTCTCTCTCTCTCTCTCTCTCGCATTTGCCAAGAGCTGCCTACTCAGAATTTGAAAGGTCCAAAAATGAAAGTATATTCACACACTGTATCACATGTCTTCGAACTTTTGTCTTCAAGACGAAAATAGAGCTAAAACTAGACGCTGACCTCTACATTGAACCCCCAAGACAATACAAACAATCTATGAAAGGAGAGAACAACACCCAGCACGGTAGCTCCAAGCTATACAACACAGAGCTGTTAAGTCACTCAGAAAGACAGAGAAAGAAGTTACAGCGAGTTTGATAAGGTGTATGTGTGAGTTCGGTTGAGAAAAAGACTCAACATAACAATATATTTTAGTGAGGGAATGGTCCTAAAATGATCGGACCATCGTGGATATTATATAGTATGTGCTTTAAAGAATATACTGAGACTTTTCCTGACAGGTATTTTTTATATTTTCAAACAGTTAATAGCCCAAATAATCAAGATTAATCCAAATCCTAATAGTAAAAGCAGTACAGATTTCTTCCTTCGGTGTTAGGGTTGGCTAAAAAAGGAAACATTGTCTTCAACAATTCATTTTTACTTTTGGTTATTTTCATGGGATTTGCTGATGAGAAAGAAAACACAAAAGCTAAGAATATACAACATGTAAGCACAGCAACTTTAAACAAACAGATTTTGACACAGGGCTCCTCGACTAGAAAGTGGTTAAGTCAAGATTTGGAGGAAACAAAAATTGCACAATGCACAATTATGGTGCATTTAAAAACCAACAACAATGCAAACAATTGTGTTGAAGTAATTGCCACACGGACAATCTGCAGCCACTAAGAGTCTGGGCTCCAGGACTGCTGCCCACTTTTCTGTGACCTATCCGATACTGAGACTTGATTAGAAAATTCAGCGATATACGAATCCGAGTTGGAGGCAGAAGCAGACAAGCCACCATTACTGTGGTCACAGCTCACTTGTAAACCCTTGTATTAAAAAAAAAGTGACGACATCAGCGGAAAACAACAAACTGCTTTGGAAAAAAAAGAAGCAGCCTCAAGACTCTGCTCTGCGAAATCAATTGTACTTTTCTGAATCATCTTTAGATCCTTCAGTTTGAGATTGCATTCTTGCCTCCAACAGACTCGTCAAGCCTACATGGGGCCAATGGTTTCAGATTATTTTGAAACAGTGAATTTCTTCGGGTTATAAGGAAATTAAATCAATTCTAAACTATAACAAGTAAGTACTGGGCTAAATTGGTCATCTTAAAAAAAAAGTCATCTCTCTATAACTATGGACAAAGAGTGTCAGTGGACTTTTCTAATCTTAGAATCCCAACGATATGTTTTATTTAATCAATTTGTAGAGAATACTATGTGTATGTGTGTGTGTGGAGGAAGAGCAGTAGAGGAGAACAGTGACTAAGGCCTCCTCTCCGTCCTGGTGGTCTTCATATCTGCCAGTTAAATTGGCTCCTCATTGTCTCAGAGTGAGGGGATCACAGACATGATTTAATGCAGCTTTACTCAATGGAGACAAATGAAAAGTCACTGATGGATGTGTGTGTGTGTGTGTGTGTGTGTGTGTGTGTGTGTGTGTGTGTGTGTGTGTGTGTGTGTGTGGGGCGGTTCTGCGCTGTTAATTGTGAAGCGTTTGGCCTCGACTGCCCCTGCTCAGCTAATCTGATGAGAGTGATTAAAAAAACAACTGGGAGAAACCTAAACCAGTCTATGGCTGACCAGGCACACACACACACACGCACACACACACACACACACACACACACACACACACACACACACACACACACACACACACACACACACACGCAGTAGCACTCCAGAACATCACTCTATCACTCTAATCAGTGGCGCTGAACACACAACTCAATATGAAATGTCTATACAAACACACTGGGACAGATGACTGTAGAGTGAACTGAAAGATAAAGTTCAGTGTGGAAATAATAAGTTCATACTCATTAATACATGTTATACACAACAATTAATTAATTAACTGAAAATCGACATCCCTAAATAATGAAAAATGATTCTCCAGCTCCATAATGAGTATAAATCATCGCAGATTAGTCACCAAGATAGAAGTTGTGACAGTATATAGGATATATTATGAATATTTAGGACACATCTATCATTAGCTTAAACCATTTCAAGGTACAACAAAGGGCGGGTCGGTCATTACAAACGCCGCCCACGGCTACTCACTGCTCCCTAATACTAAGGATGGGTCAAATGCAGAGAATACATTTCATGTATGTAAAAGTATGTACTATGACAATAATTGAATCGAATCTAATCTAATGATGTGCAGCCAATTGTAGGTCAAACGCACAGGACGTTATTCAGCTGAGGTTCACAAACAAACCGAGTATGTGATGCGAAATTAATATAAAATGTTTTCTGGCAGGATTCAGCTCGATGAAATGGAGAAAAGAGTGAGTGGACTAGAACAGTTTCAGCTCTTCTTTGCTGCTGTGAGAGACCTGAAGAAATACAACACCATCCTCCTGCAACCCCCCTCCTCACCCTTTCTCATCTCCAACCCCTGACCGCAGCTACCGCCCCCCCGCGCCACCCGCTCGGTCCCCATACCGCAGCAGCCCCCCCTCACCAGGGTCCACCAACCCACCCCCCTGAGCACCTCCTCATCCCAACGAAATCAATGAGATGTGTGTGTGTGTGTGTGTGTCTGTGTCTGTGTGTGTGCGTGCGTGCGTGCGTGTGTGTTGGGAAAAAGATCAGGTAAGGGCGCAAGAATTTGAAAGCAAAAAAAGAGTGAACATGTTTGCGTTTTAAGAGTTTAACTCTTCGAGATCCTGAGTGTCCGTGTCGGTCATAACTGGAGTGTGGCATTGTGTGTGTGCGTGTGTGTGTGTGTTCATGATCCTGTGTGTGTATGTGCGTGTCTGTGGCAGCAGCAGCCGCATCAATAATTAAAGCTAATCTCATTAGGCCTCAGATCCCTTTCAGACGCTTTTAATTAAATGATGAATGGCCTCCCAGCTGCCTGTTAAATAATGCTGCTCATGACATCACAGTGTGCGTGTGTGTGTGTGTGTGTGTGTGTGTGTGTGTGTGCGTGTGTGTGTGTGTATGTGAGATGTACAGCATAAGGTAGATATCCTTAAAAAAAAGACAAATGGAGAGACATTCAGCAGACAGAAAGGTATGCCCTCACATGCCATCTGCTCTCAGAGTCAATATTGTAAGAAGTTGCTGCCCGACGCACCGAGGAGAGTGAGCGGGTGTTGAGTGTCTCAAAAGCTGTTCCATCATACCAGGCCTCGAAACACTTCATATCATCTTCCTAATAAAATCACTCGCAATACCATATGTCTGCGAAGAAGGAAAGGCAGCTTGAGGGAGAGGACAATGTACGTAAGTGTAAAAAAAAAAAAAGATAGAAGAGGGACAGGCAGGGAGACCAAAAAGGAGTGCTTAGTTGGGGGCAAAGAGACACAGAGACCATAGGCCAAATCAGAGAATGAGAGCAACAGGTAAAGCAGAGGACAGGTAAGGGTGCCAAAGCGCCCTGGGCTCCAGACAGCATGGACCTGGCTCTGAGAACACCCATAGTACCTTATGTTTCTCTTCCCCCTCTACTCTCTCTATCCTCCCTCCTCCCTCTTTCGTCCCCCCCCCCCCCCCCCCCCCCCTCCCTGCTCTCGGGTTGGCTCTGTATCGGATTGCTGACTTCACAATAGGCCCTGAATCATCACTCTAGCCAGGGAGACAGAGGGAGAGACGAAGAGGCGGGCTGGCCGGCGGAGGAAGAGAAGGTGAGACAGTCAGACAGACAGACAGACAGACAGGAAGAATCAAGGACAAGGAGAACGTGTCCCTCTGTGCATCAACGTTGGATCCATTTCAAACATGGTCAGATGGACAAATGTGCATCCTTAGGAAGTCTTAAATACACACATTGCAAATACAAATGGATATTTTAAATGGTCTCAATAATACTGAAAAGCTGACAGCAAGCTCTTTGTTCTATTATACTCTATGTTGGAGTGTAATTGTTTACCTGTTCCACCTGCGACAAATGAACAACTTTCATATATATGCAAAAATATTGTATATATATACAAAAAAAATTGATAGGTACTTGTTCATTTATCAAGGAGCTGGTTCCAGCTTCTTAAATGTTAAGATTAGTTGCTCTTCTATGTTTTTATATAATTGAAAACCAAATATCTTTGTGTTTTAATCTGGTGTTCATTATCTTGAGCTCTTCTGAATTCTATAACATAACTATAACTTCAATGTGTTTTTAATCTTCAAGAAAACAAACGTTTTAAACAGAAATATTACAAGAACACACTGAAGATAATGGCCAGCAATGGTCCACAAAAGGAGTAATACAAACAAATTAAAGAATTGATTGATCGATAATGAAAGAAATCCTTAGCAGTCTGGGACAGACAACACAGAGACCCAGATCTCAACCCTCTTGGTCTGATACCTCTCTGGTTCTACGCTGCAGAGAGAGAAATACAATCTTCCAGCAGAGCAGCAGAGGAAGTTCTCCAGCAGGCAGAGCAAGCAGGTTCCTCCTAAACCAAAACACAATTGTTGCAGTTTCATTTCCTTCCCGGCAAAATGAGGAAATATGCTCCTTTATTTGTAACCAGTGGCAGATGAGCGTTTGGCCAGAAGACCGGTCCGAACAAAAGGTGGGCTGTGCTTTCAAGGGCCTATTTATGGAAGTTGATGGGAACAAAAAAAATATTTTATGGTTTATTACTTCGGGACTTATAATGATTTATAGTTTGTGAGAGTGTGAATTCAGTGTCATTATTGGTAGTTTCTCTAATAATCAACTTCTCATGCTAAAATGTTCAGTAGAGAGAACTGTAACATCTGGCAACGATGTGACTTTCCTTGAAAACTCTTTGAGTAATCAATAAAGTGAGGAATCTTGGCTTGAAATAGCGGACTGATTGACTTCCATTAAACAAGCATGGTCACAATATGAGGCCGTCGCTCCACTCAGATGACCTCAGCCGTCCCACACCGCAGAGAGTTTATGTGTATAACAGAGAGAGAAACACCTACACACACATGCTCTCACACAGACACACGCAGCAGACACTAAAGCACACGTATCATGTGGTTTCCTGTCTGGTGCGTTTCTCTAGAAAGCCCACGCCGGTTGCTTTGGATTTCTAGATGGATTCTCCAGTCTGTTTGGGGGGGTTGAGTCTGTCAGACTGTGATTGGCTCAAAAGGCTGTCTGTGACCTGCTCACCTCACACCTAGCTGGCTTTCCCTGGCCGGCCAGATTCTCACTCGACTCTCTTATGAGTTAAAGATTGTCTGAACCAACGCAAGAAATGAATGGGTTTCGGTGAGAGACAGATGTTTTGGTTGTTTCAGCTTAAATAAAAGTCATGTCAAAACAAAGAGAAAGGGAGTTATTTTTCCATTGTTCCCATGAAAGTAGGATCCTTTATCTAATTATTTATTTGGGCTAAATTCACCCGATTTAAAAATGTAATATAATACTTTGTTAATAAATGCATTAAACCATTTCACTGTTAAATATTCTAAATATTGAAGTAATTGTTCAACAAATTGGGAAATACACTTGCTCTCTTACCAAAAGTTAGATGAGAAGATGAATGCTATTCTCATGTTACCGCCAGCAGGTTAGTTTAGCCTTAGGCTGGCAGCAGGCGGGAAACAGCCTGGCTCTAGGTAACAAATATGTCTACCAACTAAATGTCTACCAACCAATTAAAATGTTGTTTTAATTGATTCATTGATTTTAGTCAGGCTCCCAGTGTTGCTAATGGTTGTCGTGGTCAATCATGACAGGTGTTGTTCAGAACGTATACAAACTTAAAATCTGCATGGTATAAACTGCATGGGGGTCTTGGGGCGATGGATATCTCATTGACACATTTCATAATTTGGAAGCGTAGGTCCTCCGTGACAGATGTCAAACACACATCTGTGTATGTGGACCGCCCATCACTCTCGGCAGGAAAGCGATTATTTCTTAAATTGTCCAACTATTCGTTTAAAATATTAACATCAGCATCTTTCTGATGATGAGTTACATTTCTGCATGCTCCATACTTTGCTTTTTTATTTGTCTGCTACTTAATCTCCCCCTGATCAAATATATAATGAAAGAATAATGGGCTTTTAGTATATGAAAATATTGCCCTAAACTATTTCTTCCCTCTCAGACTGAACGGCAGCTTCTCAAAGCAACACTCAGCTGTCAACTAAACATAAATCTTACAAGAATCACTTTACACCCAGCTGAAATTGAAGTGCACCTTGGTGCCACAACTAGGATGCCAGCCTACTAGAGGGAACCCAGGGGGTAGCTGTTACACTCCACAGTCCTGTGATCTGTCCACTGGCCTTGTCGCCGGGCAGATTTTGAAACGACTGTCTATGACGCCAATGCAATCTTGGCAATCAGGGTTGGGCCGTGCTCGCATTTAGCTACTGCTGCTGCATGTAAGTTTGTGTGAATGTGTCTGTATGGGGTTGTAGGGGTGAAAGAGGGGTGCAACCTGACCCTTTTGCTCCTTTAACTTGGTCTCTCTCTCTCCGTCTTTCTGTCTCACACACACACACACACACACACACACACACACACACACACACACACACACACACACACACACACACACACTGGGACAGCTGCCATACTCTGGGCCTCTCCCAGCGCACCAGAGGAAAAGGCTACAGCTAAAAGAACCTTTTTTCCCCTCTTTTTTCCTCTTTTTTTCCTCCTACTTCATCTCTCTCACTTCTTTTGGTGGCCATACATTTAAATCCTGCAAGGCTCCCCGGGGTCAACAAACAGCGGCGCTCACCGCCTCCCGTCTTTCACTGCTTCCTCCACTAGCCAACGGACTGGAGACTTCTATCAGGGCTCTGTCGGATCAAGAGCCGTTGAGGGACTGTGTGTGGAGCGTGTGTGTGTTTGTATGTGTATACTCGAGGACTCGTGCTGGTCTATCATCACTATATATCTGCTCATACAAATTCATAATTGGATTTAACTGAAATTTTAATAACACTTTTGATCCAAACATCATCATCTCTTTATCACCATCTCACTCAAAAAAAAGAAAAAGAGGAAATAGTTAGCACCTTTTCGCCAAAGCTAAACAAGTAAGTGACAACAGGTGGAGTGAGACGCTTAAACAAACTAAAAGTAGAATTAAGAGGCTAACCACTGTTGGCCCTGCCTCAGGCTCCTTCCAGGCTCCCCGAGGACCCCAGACGGCAGGCTGGCCTTCGGCAGGCAGGCGGCCAGAGAGGACGCCTGACCATAACCCAGATGACGTGCGATGGATGTGGTGGGAAAAGGGCGGGGTGGAGGAAGTAAGGGACAGGGGGGACTTTAAAAGGGTAGAGGGGAGGTATGGGGGTATCAGCTTTCAAAAGACAACTCCCCGAAACTTTGTGTGTGAGGTCTGCGCTGTTTTCTCAGTCACCCGAGACACGCCTATTTCAATGATGCAGAGTGGGGAAAGAATTAGCCACTTTCAGGAGGAGAAAACATTTATAGGAAATGCATCACAATTATTGAATCAATTTACAAATGAAAACAACCAAAGTAAAATTGAATTTCTGTTTTAGGCTGCAGTAATTTTACCGAGTTGTGCCTCGTAAGCAGAATGTGCATCAGATGCTAAAATACTGATTAAAAAATAGAGACCCAACGACAACACAATTTTGATTCAGCTTAAAGTAACTTGAATACTTTTTTTTTTTTACAAGAAAAGGTAAAGACCAAACCTTTCCAGAAGTCACAAATCTCCGCTCTGTAAATCTCCAGCTCTGTGCGGTAAGATTAAAATCTCTGTCCTTGCTCTGAGTTCTCATTTCCAAGCTGAACAATTAATCAATGTCTTTGATCCCCAGCTCAAATTCACATTATAAATGATATCAGTGTCCTATTTAAAGCAGGTGAAGTAATTGGGGAATATGGACATCAATATTTCATATTTGGATGGCAGCAAGACAAGATGGATGCTCCTCTCGTCCTCTTTCTTGCTCCATTTGTCTTTTGCTGTGCCTTTCCGTTGTGTGCATGTACTGTAACTGTGAGTGACAGCACTCCGCTGGGGTCAGCCCGTAATTTAACCCAGGGCGAGTCTGACAGAGCAACACAAAAAGTGGGGGAAAAACAACATACTTCAGCGCTCTGTCCCACTTCGCGCTATTATCACTGTCGAGGCTGGCAGGTCAGAGGGAGAGTGAGGGAGAGAGAGAACCAAGCTTGATGGAGGAGGAGGAGGAGAAGGAGGAGGAGGAAGAGGAGGAAGAGGAGGAGATGAAATTACACCTGTTCTGGTGGCTGACTAACGACTTTGAAATGCGAGTGGACCTCGTCGCCGCCAAAATCATTTTCCCAACAATACGGCCTGATCTTTAAACAAGCAGAACTGGGACGCTGCGCTGACGTGAAGTGACGCAGAGAGGCCGACTGTGCTGAGACTGTCGGGCTCGTGTCTGTGTGTGTGTGTGTGTGTGTGTGAAAGAGCTTTTAAAAGATACTGTATGAGATTGAAAAAGACTGTGGATTCAAACATATAGTGTTTTTTTAAAGCTCCATCTTCCTCTCTCTAACACACACACACACACACACACACACACACACACACACACACACACACACACACACACACACACACACACACACACACACACACACAGTTCCTAAATTGATGTCTCCGTTCAGCATTGTTTCTAAGTCTCATTCACTGCTGACTGCTGCCATATGGTTACTGTACACTCACTGGAGCACATCTGCTGTATGTTACCACACACACACACACACACACACACACACACACACACACACACACACACACATACACACACACACACACACACACACACACACACACACACACACACATCTCTCCAATGCACCCATACCTCAGACTTGTGTGGCCCATACAAGGTACCCACACACACACACGCACACATGCATACAGTAGCGTTTAACTCACCATCTGTTCGTTGAGGTCCTGTGAGGCCTCCATGGTTTCTTGGGTTTTGATCTGCCACACGCCTGAGAGGCAAAAAATGAGAAAATAAAATGGATATAAAATGAAAAAAACTCTCTTTGTTCTATTTACCTTTGCAGGTTTGAGCATCACCTGTACTTTGCTTCACAGGGATGTGGCTTGAACATTTGCTTGGGAGGGTTTGATTGCCAAATTGAACACTCACACTGTGGATGTAACCATGGACCATACTGCATTAATTTATTTCTTTTTTTATGTCTTTGTGCATCTGTCGGTCGGACCTTCTGTCAGTGTGTTTATGTGTGAGCAACAGGAGACCGAAGGAGGGAAGCAGCAGCGGTAACTTCAGCATATCGTCTTCAGCCGAGGGTGAAGTGGAGAGATAATTGCAGAAGTAAATATCAACAATGAAAATGGAGAAGTGTAAATGATATGGCTGCTTGGCTGGCTCTGGACCACAGTCACAGTGGCTGGCGAGCACGCGAAGACAGTGAGTGACCCTATTAATACTAGACAGGAGACAGGTTGGCGCAGGAGTCTGGAGCGACGCAGAGGCCGAGGTGATTGTCGACAACTTAAGTGAGATTAGATATTGTGATGAGAAGAAGAAAAAAAAAGACATTCTGTCCTTGTTTTTGTTTTTTTCATCCCCACTGTCATGCAGAGGGTGACGCTGCAACAAAAGGTCAGCTGAGAGAATGGAACACAATGCCATCGTCCCGAAAAGAACGGCACAAAATGGCTTCTCTGCAATATTGTGTAAAAGTTTGACAGTTGAACAAAAGAGTAGGCTGGGAGGACACACACTCGCATGCAAACACAAAAGTCCTTCCCTGTCATTAGATCCGCGGTTCCCAGCAAGTGTGTGGTAAGGAGTGCCCCTGGACAATGTACAGCTCATTTGCCCCACAAAAATGTTTTCATGCATTAGCACCATTTCACTTCAAATTAAATGAATATTTGTTCTACACCTGCGCCAGGAGGCAGTGTCAAGAGCAAGCTGCAAATGTCCTTTTCTGCACAGTCTTATCATATCATACAGTGTGTTCAGCTCAGTGTAGGGCATATATCAGAGTATATGCGTGCACGGTGAGAATGCATGGACACGTGACTGTGTGCTCTTCTACAAAGGCTGGCCAGCCAGTATAAAATGTAATGTAAAATGTTTCTCAAAATAACAAGTAAGACATTACATTAAAGGCAATATTAGACATTTCCCCCCTGCTTTGTTCAGTGTGTGTGTGTGTGTGTGTGTGTGTGTGTGTGTGTGTGTGTGTGTGTGTGTGTGTGTGTGTGCTACTGCACTGTGGAGTTTTCTGACTAAATCCTTTAACTGGCATCCTTTTAATTTTTCATAGGGTTCAGCTCAGCTCGTCCTCGTCTGAAACCGAAGACAATAATGCGTCTCTCAGGTGAATTGATTTGTGCCCAAGCCTCTCTCCCTCCCTCCTTCCCTCCCTCTCACCTCAGTGGAGGGCAGAATCAGTGGTCTATCTGTTTACTTTGCAGTCTCCCCTTCAGATATATATTCTTCTTTAGTAAGGATGCAGTGGGCAAACACACAACGAGGCAATATTATCAACCATTTAATGGGATAACTTTTAGGGGCAGTAAAGTGATACATTACCACAAAGTACCATGGCATCTTAGAATAGGTATTGTACTCTCTCTCTCTCTCTCTCTCTCTCTCTCTCTCTCTCTCTCTCTCTCTCTCTCTCTCTCTCTCTCTCTATGTATATATATATATATATATATATATATATATATATATATATATATATATATATATATATATACATACATATATATACATATATATATGTATATATGTACGTATATACGTATATATATATATATATATATATATATAAGATATACATATATATATATATATATATATAAGATATACATATATATATATATATATAAGATATACATATATATATGTATATATGTACGTATATACGTATATATATATATATATATATATATATATATATATATATATATACATATATATATATATATATATATATATATATATATATATATATACGTATATACGTACATATATACATATATATATATATATATATATATATGTATGTATATATGAATTGATGCTTTTTAATATTCCTAAATGTCGTTCACTGCTTATGACCAACTGGTTTGCACCTTCTTAGGCTATGCGTCATGTTCACTACACGTCTGCCTCACACGGCCCTAAAACCAGTAGTTATCTGACACTGCACTGGGAATCAATAACGCCAGCCATTTCCTTCAGCGTCCCAGAAGAGAGAATTAGATTTCTCTCCATGGCCATTGACAGCGACAGGGAACACGTATGGGACGGCGGAGGATTAGAAAGTGGACGACGCGGCTGCGCTGCGGTAATTTCACGCTATAAAAGCCATAGAGAGGAGAATGTAGAACAAACCGCAGACTGCTGCTGGCTGGAGAGGTCGCAGTGAAAGGTCATGTCTTCACTGCGACTTGATTGACTGAACTGACGTTTTTACGCACAGGTCAATTTGATTTTTTTGGCGACACTTTTAGAAAACGCCGGTTAAGACTTTATTGTATTTCTCAGACGAAGATGCAGACACGCCTCTTCTCCCTTATATAGACTATATTTGTATTAGCAAATATATAATAAATTGATTATATATTTTTTTGTTATGTGTATAAATTATTATATTTTTTTTTAAGACAAAAGTCGAATAGAAATGTAGGGACTTTACCCTGTACGTCAATGTGAAAGCGTTTTCGAATATTAGTAGCACAACATGATAAATAGGTGTTTTGATTAAATACTTTTTGCAACCTTCAAAGCGTCTGGACGAAATCGTACTAAACTGATTTTCAATGATATACTTTAATAAAAGACTGTCTCAGATAAATATCCTGCAAGAGTAAAATACAATTTAAGAAGGACAAAAAGAAACATATATACATTTTTGAAATGATAAGGGGAGAAATGTGCAGGGATTCAAAAAATATATAATTGTCCCTCATACCCCGATATTGACATTTTTACAAATATTTTGATTTAGGGCATAACAAACGTCAATCCCAAACGCGTTATATTTCCCTCAGCATAATGGAAAACAGGCTTTTTCAAATTAAGTGCAGTTTATGTTAAATTCCCAAACTGTTACTCAATTAAAATTAAAAAAAAAAACATACTTTGTGTTCAACCTCTATGTACAAGACTTCATCATTCCCTCAAATCTCCACAAACCAAATCCAGTTCATCCATCCATCTTGCGCATTGGTTAAATATGAGTCCTTAATGTGAAATCTAATCTGTATGGATTACTGTGCAGTAGACCTATCCGATTTTGAGTCGGCGCGTAACTTGTCATGTTGTTAGGGGCAGGCCAATAGCCAGCGGCACATTCAAGTCCTGAGAGCTCGGCCATGGTATACGATTCCCATTTCCTACATATCAAATATAAACACAAACTCCACGTGGGATGAGAGGAGAGATGGGGAGAAAAATCGTGGACACACAGAGGGATGCTGGCAGAACACTGACGGGACACGAAATCCCTCCATGTGTGATGGAATCTGGATTAAAAACTGTAAAAAAATAAATAAATAAATAACTAATTGACCTGCAGCCCAAGAGCATGATGGCAAATAACCATCAGAATAAAGCATCAGAATTTTATTTGAACAAATAATTTAAAACAACAACAGAACAGTTGAATCACCCGTTTTACACCGATATGACTTATATTATTTAAACTTAAATGAATCACTGTTAAATTATGTTTGTGTAAACAAGTTTTTCCCTGAAAAGTAATAGGTGGACGAAATATATTGAAGTGTGTTTTACGTGCCGAGATACCGAGGCGAAGAAAATAAGTAAAAAGAAAATTGGACACAAAATTAAATATTACAATAATCTCTTTTGACAAATGTATTAATGGATGCATAATTGGAGCAAATACATTCATGAAATTGTCATAATTAATGAAATTAAATGTGTTATTGAGGGAGAAATTCATTTAAATAAAGTATGATTTGAATAAGAAACATGCCTTGATGCTTCGTTTATTATGTAACTTTGCATGACATGAATCAGACTGAATCAACGTCAATAACTATGCCAGTTATCGAGTTATCGTCTCGGGCTGCAGCCACCTGAACTGTCACTGACCTTATAACTGCCAGAGTAAAACAACAGACCCGTAACTGTAAATACAGAAACAAAGTCAACGTACCTGTATTAATATTACTATCGTCCCAGCAAGAAGCTCCCAGATTGCCTTCACTTCTTGGAAACGCTCATAATCAGATGCAGCGAGACCTCCGCACAGCTCTCCCTGCTGTTTGCAGGCTGTCACTGACTGGATCACAACACTTCAGCCACTGCTGGCCATTACCCGCGAGAGTCCAAAGACGAGCCCGAGGAGTTAATCAGACTCGATTAAACTAATTTACAAACTTAAACCGGAGTCCAGGGTCTCGGTTGGGATGACCGGACCGCTCACCTCTGCGGGAAACACCATTGTTTTCAGTCCACGTCCAAGTTTGAGCACCAGGCTGTTCAGAAGCATTAGGCTCAACTTCATTATTTCGAAACCGTCTCGCTGCGCATGCGCTCAGCTGCCATGCGGACACAGTTGGGCAAGTATCCAAAGGACTAATGGGGTTCAGAGGGGAGGGGGATACCAAAATGACATTCTTATTAATAGTTTGGCCCAAATGACGTGCTCACAGTTGTATTTATCCCATCAGAGCAAAAACAACATGCACCCACCGACCAGCTTATCTATCTATCTATCTATCTATCTATCTATCTATCTATCTATCTATCTATCTATCTATCTATCTATCTATCTATCTATATATTTATCTATCTATCTATCTATCTATCTATCTATCTATCTATCTATCTATCTATCTATCTATCTAACTGTATCTGTTTGTCCATCTACCTGTATGTCTCTCTACCCACCTACCCATACATTTATACGCGCATATCTGTTATGTAAAATAATAAGAATGCGAAAACGTTTTGTTTCTTTCTTTTTTGTTGACCAAAAGAAGCTGTCAAATCGTTTTCAGAAGTATTTTCTTAATAGTTGTTCTATAAAAAAAATATTTAAATCAATATTTAACAGTACTCAAAAACAAGAAATATAAATAGGATAAAACAAAAATAAAAGAACTCATTACACTTTCAGTTTAAGACCAGTCTGGACCAAACAAGACTGAACTGGGACATAACTTCAACAGAGACCAAAGACAACAAAGTTATATGTTTGACTAAAATATATTTAATATGCAGTGTAAAGCTTTTTGGATTAGAAATGCATTTGTAAATTGAAAAAAAGGCTCCATGCATTGTGCAAAACATTGTTTTTCAAATAATTTGTCTGGGACAATATTATGTAAAATACTTGTGCTTAGCAGTGTGTTTTCTGTTATCCCTGGCAGTAAAAAATACAAGTTTTCTAATGAACAACAGTATACTTAAATTAAGTCTGGTCAAATTCAAGAAACAGAGTGAGACGTTGCAATTTAGGTGCACGGACACTTCAGCACAGCACTCTTCACATACTGCACTGTGAAGGATGCAGCCATGTGCAGCTTCTCAGTTCAAACGATGACCTGAAACATGCCCCTCAGAGGGATTTTAAAATATACGGTAGTAGTACACATATCAGAGCAGACATTATAGCAAAAGTACAGAGGAAAACCAAGAGGAAAAAACATGATGCTGGTTGAATCTGTTTACAATAAAATATAGAAAATGCTGTGCAATTGTGCCAAAAAAAAGCCAAAAGACATGCTGGGTAAACAAAACAAAGTAACAAACATGGCTCAAATAAATTGTGTGAGAGTAAAGTCAAGACAGCGCTGTTCCACAGTGGTGCCGGAAAGATGACAGATTTGGCAATAGAGTGTAGTTTATTTTGAAAAATTAAATGTTTGTTATGGCTTATGGATTCTGTGACCGTTGGATCCCGCTGGCCTCGGATCAGCCCTTTTTTACCATGCTGTCATTTACTTGGGATGATGATGTCAACAGCGTCTCTGACAGATCCCTGATTGTTGGTTTTGAGATCTTGCAGACACACGCACACACACACACACACACACACACACACACACACACACACACACACACACACACACACACACACACACACACACACACACACACACACACATTGTTTTTTCTCCTGCTGTTCTGTTTGTCACATGCACACAAATGCAACTTGTTTATATGATTCAAATGGCTTCTTGGTAATGTTATGTGGACTGAAAAGAGCCAACGTTTCCCTGGCACCACACACACAATCACTGAGAAATAAGTTCTGTTCTTTGCGGCATTGGCTGACACATCAGCTGGCAGACTCAGAAAGAGAAAGCTGCTGACAAACTCGCAGGGCAAAAATGAAAACCAGGGATCAGAGAAAAAAAAGTCTGTGATATACATTTTCTTACTTTCTCTCTCCATATGTCTGTTTAATTAGTAGCAGGAGATTATCCCAGCTGCAGGAAAACATAGATGCAGTATTAATGATGTCATTCGCATGCATTAGTGGCTTGATTATGGGTTAATCTCTCGCAACCATCGGTTATTGGGAACAAGACGATTCAGGGAGCTGAGGCTGGGTTCTCTAAATTAAATAACAAAATATGTAATTTATCCATACCCGCTAGACCGATATGGAAGAGTCTTCTGACCTGACGCCTCTACAGCATCGACTGTCTGTTCCTTCCAAAAACAAAACAAATTACAGTAAAAAAAGAGGATGTGACAGCACTGTGTTTACGGTTCGGTTAATGAACAAGATTCACTTGGTGAATGGAGAGATTGTGGTTTGGGTTGAAATAAGTAATTTGTAAAGGTTAGGAAACATTGTGGTTGAGATGACAATGACTTAATTCCTTCATTAAGGTTAGCGGAGCTTTGTTGTCATGGTTACAATGATAAACATATGGTCAAGGTTTGAGATCAATTGAGGTCATGCTTGGAAAAACAACACCAACATTGACAGTTTCTTTGGCAGAGGACGAGTCAGTGCAACGATAAAGACACATCTCTCTCTCTGGCTTCCCACCACATGGGAAGTACACACTTTTGGGTGTGATAATACAAGTGAATCGAGAAGAAAATCCAGGTAAAAATCAATTGAAGATGTACAACTTCAAAGTGATCAAATTATTTTATAAAAATCAGGGCGTAACGTATGTAAAAATAAGTAAAATGATCCACTAAAATTTCACTTTCAACTGAAAATAAACATCTGCTTGGTATTCATCAGTAGAAGAAGAAACATTCAAAGTAGTCATTGGGTAGAAGTCGACAAAAGACTAAGCTATCAGTTCTTCACAAAAACACCGGCTGATGGAATCACTTTGTATTGCCCCGGTTTATCATCCTGTGAGGTGACACTGCTTTACAACTGAGCTTTTTAGTCATGTATTACATAAGCACTGCAAAGTCATATGATGCCATGCGTATGTGGGCATAACATCACATAGTGACTGACGTGTGTGTGTTTTGGCACTGCATTTGGAGGGTTAAATTCAGACCCTTGGCATGGCCTGTGAACAGGCATTGGTATGGCAAACTGGCTGAGAGAGAGAGAGAGAGAGAGAGAGAGAGAGAGAGAGAGAGAGAGAGAGAGAGAGAGAGAGAGTATAATAATTACTGTATTCACTGTCGCCGAGACAGTCTTCATCAAACCAGTTAGGTAAAATGGCCCTTGAAGCTTGTTTGGAATTGTTCCATAAAATTACATTATGTTAAAAGTAACTTTTCTTTATTTTAATTTTTTTTCTCTTTTATTTTACCAGGAATATTTGGAGTTGGTTTGTTTGTCGGGCTGCAGATGTCTGCCACCTTGGTGACTCATTGGGCCTCATGCGAGAACATTGCCCGGGCACCGACAGAGGCGACTGAAGCTGCTGCTCTGTCAACGTTTCATGCAAAGGCCCCAACCAACCAAGTGCAGCTATAAGGATATGATCCCTCACTGGCTTCCCACCACATTGAAAGCAATGCTTTCTTGCTGTTCAGTGCAGACGGCAAACACGTGGAAAATAACCTGGAACACACACATTAACCTAATGTGCATTGCTATGAAGGGAAAGTGTGGGAAATTTCAAGCACAGTTTACTTTCCGTCACACTATCAGTTTGTTTCGAGTCCTGTTGGACTCTTACCCGCAAAGCCGACCCCCTCTTCCTTCGGCAGCAGACTCAGGCCTGAACCCTGCTGCTCAGTGATTGACACATTCTGGCAAAATAAATTAAAACCTCAAGCTGTGACAGATCCCGAAATAGCAGGAAGCTGTCGCTGACCTAAAGTCTCTAGTGCCACATGTCAGCAAGCTTAAAAAACTTGGCAGAACATTCTGCACAAAGGAAGCATGTGCAGGTGTTTGTGCGTTTCTGGTGTGCAAATACTGAGTCAAGGAGCACTAATCTATGTTGATGCTTTACCTATACACTTGCAGTGTCAGCAATTAATCATACAGGTGGTCTTAAACTGAATCAATCTGCCATCGTTTCACAGCTTTTTACAAAATCTTGCGAAAATCAATTTCAAGTTGTTCAATTAAACTGAAACCACTTTGGAATTTGAAGGCAGTGGCAGATGGATCTATTTTTTCAGCCAGCTGTTCTCCGTAGGGTGACTCTGGGGTGGGGGACTATAAGACCCAAGATGTTTAGTGGCGTAGGACTGCGGGTCCCTTTGCCAAGTCACAGAGATACTGGTTCTTGCCAAGCAGGGGGCGGGTGAGAGAAAATGCCATTTAGCTGGCTGGTATTTTTAGATATGTTAAGAACTTGTGCTCAGGCCGGGCCGAGGTGCTGACGACGTAAAACGAGAGGACGCTTCCAGAAGTCGAGTGTCAGGGCACACAGATAAAAATACCCGGTGAAAGATGGGCCTGGTCATTAGTGGCGCAGTCTGGCATGTGACATGGCAGCATTTCAGAGGTGATTTATGATTATTACTACAGCTAACCTATACCTCTCCCTTTCCTGCCCCCACCCTCAAACCCAAATTGGTTGGCCAAATGGAATGGTGCATGGGGTTTATTTCAGGGGCGCAGTGCACAGGATTTTAGACTTTGGCAAAGTGCCACAGTTTGGTTTCATATTTTATCACAATATTAAAAGAAACACAAAAGCGGTGTTTAAATAATCTATCATGTGAATGAAGATTGTGGCGCACGAGTCCAATGCATGCTACATTGCTACTCATGTTTCTGACATTGTTGCAGGTGCAAGAGTTATTTTTTATGACCACGTTAAAACTGCGCTGATTTGAAGTGAGGCATATGAGATGACTTACATGAAGGTCAATCATTCCAATAATTCTGCATTAAAATTATCTGAGAGATAGAGAGGGAGGTCAATGAGCTCACTGCAAAACGCTGCCTTCCCTAATTGCCAGAGCGAGCTGCCACAGGGAGGAACAAAGGAAACATTTAACACATCGTAAATTCCTGTAATGTCCTGCTGAGGAGCTGCCGCTCCAGTTACACTTACAACTTTTTTTCGCTGGCTGTCCGGCGACAGAAAGAGACCAACATGGGGAAGTAAAAGCAAAAATATTATAGGCCATGTTTTAAGTTTATTTGTCAATGGCCTCCTGTACTGATTGCAATATATGTATCCCTTTATTCTTCATAAACATGTGGAATAACTAGGGCATCAGATGGGCAGACAGTGGATTTAGTCTCAGGCGCTTCATGTGGCAGGAAAAGTTGTTTCAATTTCAAATAAAGACATTTAACGTTTAGAAGCTTGACACACGCTATAACAAAATTATTTCTGGCATTAACACACATAGCCTTTCATACATAATCAGAACTATTTATCACGTAAAGAGCATGACTGATGTTTTCTTCTCCTCCTTTGAAATAGCGTGTATTGAGTATCGAGCCCGGATTTAGACTTGTATAGTGTTTCTTCTATTTCTCAGACAGGAAAGTTGTGCAGCTGAATGCAGTTAACGCACATATACAGCACTACACTCCAAGAGTCTGCAGAGAAGTGCTACAATGTCTCGCTGAATTCCTTCCCAGTCTTTTTTGTCCCTCATGGCAAATGATGGAGCATATGCTTTACTCGCCGAGATGGTGATCAAGTGTGTGAGAGCAGTTGAGGGAAGAGATGGAAAGAGGGAGGGAGAGAGAGAGTGTGATTTTGTCCCACATTTAGCTTCCTAGGAGACTCCTCACTTGAGTGGAAGCAGGATACAGTACAGTATGTGTGTCCGACATGGATGTGTACACCGTGTGTGTGTGTGTGTGAACACAACATGCATGTGTGTGGGTTTTCTTTAGGGGATTTCGGGGGTATCAGGCCAACAAAATTAGTTTACCATCAGCTGTGCTCTGGCTTTCATTCGGTCCCAGCCTCTGTCCAGTATTTCTTCCAGCTCCCTCCACCTAATGGAGGCTCAGGGCGGTTTTACTGCACCACCCTCGGGAAGCTACTGTGGCCAGATCCAGAACACTTGGCTTTATGTGGATTGAATGTTTTATGGTTATGGACATAATATTTAAGTATAGGAACAGCCTCACATGAATCCACCCCCGCACCACTATCCCCAGCCCTAATAACAATTACACCAGCATATGAAAGGTAACTGGGGAAAGTCTATATACTGGAGGAGAGCACGGAATTATGTAACTGAGCTCATACTGTCAAGCAGCTGTGGAATGTAACTAAGTATTTAAATACAAATTTGAATGACTTTACATGAATATTTTTTGTGTACTATTCAAATATATATAGATATTGTAGCCTGTTTTCTTTCTCTGTAATTATTTTTCCAGTTTTATATAATATAATATATGAAAAAGTACAGTTGAAACCATTGGTCAATTAATCAATGGATGGACATTTTATTGGTGCCTATTTTTTTATAAAAAAATTATATTGAGGCTGTTGTTTGGACAAAACAAACATTATGAAGGACTTTAGACTTGGGAAACTCAATGGCATTTCTCACATTTTTTACAAAACAAACAAAGCAACCATTCATTTAAAAAAAATCTGCAGCAGAGTAATCCATAATAAAATAGGTTTTAGTTGCAGGTATTAAATAGTTCAGATTGACATTAATGCATGAGTAAAATATGGCGTATACTATACAATATGACACATTATATACTTTAAGTGCTTTTACTTAGAGAGAGGGAGGTAAAGAGTACCACATCAGATCACCACATGGTGCTGTCATGTTAAAACAGTGAGCCTTTGATAGCTATTGCTGCAGTGGTCAGGGGGCAAATCATGTGTGATTTTTACTGCTGTGAGTTCAATGTGTGTAGCTTATGTGTGTCCTTTAATGTGAATGTGTGTGCATGAGAGAGACAGAGACAGAGAGAGAGAGAGAGAAAGAGAGAGATGTGTGTGAGAACCGCAGGAAAAGGAAATACGTTTTTAATAAGTGTACATACACAACTGTTTTTAAGGCCTGCACCCATCTGCTCCTGCAGATTGTCTGATG
>NC_136591.1:24212677-24395177 GCF_910589615.1 Taurulus bubalis | reverse complement strand
GGCAAATGAAGGATCCAGTGATTTTGGAGGTCGACCGATACTAGGGACTAAAGGTGAAATGAAAAATACTTTTCAATCATGTAAATATGTTATTCGATTAAGACCATTTTCCTGTTTTCAATATGTTTCCCTGTTTTGGGGGAGTTCTTCCTTATCTGAACTGAGGGTGAAAGGATGGAGGATGTAGGCTACAGTTTTTTTTTTTATGTGGCAATTTTGCCATTGCTATATTTTCTTTGTGGCAAATTTGTTATTGCTATATTTTTTTTGTGGCTAATTTGTTATTGTTATTTTTTGTGGCAAATTTGTTTTTGCTATATAAACAAAAGTGACTGACTTAACTTGTATGTGCTCAAATATCAGATAAAATGTATATCAAGTCAAATGTATTTCAAGTAATTACTCAAAAGAAACAAATAAACAGTTATGCAGCTCTCAGCCAGTCTCAATGTCGTCATTAGGAACCTGCAGAGCATGCACGCCTAGCACGGAGATGAATCATTGTGAGACAATGCCTAACGAGTACTGTCATCTCTCTCTCTCTCTCTCTCTCTCTCTCTCGCCGACATACTCGCACACATTAGTCTGAATCCCCACTGATACTGAATCTCAATGGTATTATAGCTGGAATGCCTGCTATGTTTTTCCAACTAATGAAAGAATGAAGAAAAACAAACGGGGGCCAAATTAAAAGAGGAAGAAAAAAGGATTGAGAGAAGAAAAAAAAGAACAACTAGAGAGAGAATAGAGCAAAAGAGTGTCGCTCATCTAATTTGTATTCCTCTACATGTTTTACATGAGTGTTTCTGAGTCTATTCTCAGCTAATGAAGGTTGGAGATCAACACAACTGACACAACATTTGCCCCGATGTCGAAATTTACATGTCAGTCATTTGGAAAAGTTAGAAGAGAAAGAGTGTCAGCCTGAGTGATTATTCATCCATGAATTGAATCAGGCAAAGTGTACTTTTCAAGTTTTAATTTCAGAATTTGACACTTGGATGTTTTCATACTTTTGCTCTACATTTAATTCAAGACTGTGGGGGAATTTGGCGGCATAGCATAAATCCATCATTTTATAAGTAGGCATCAATCCCTAAATGTTAACTTCAATACTGAGCAATTATCTGGCAGATTTCACATTTTGGAATCCAAACTTTTTTATTTTTTAAATACTTTTCATCTCTACAAATCATCATTCCTGTACAAACCATTACTTTAGCTCAAAGGAATGGCGGCAAACCAGCGTAGCCAACTCTTTTCTTTCTTTCTCAAAATCCCCTTTGAACGATCAATCCTTCGATGTTTACCAGAGAGCACCGAGGAGCCACTGAGTAGAACACGTCAGATGTTATTTTACTGAAAGTCCCGTTTTTCTACTAATCAGATGAAATAAACACATTAATCTGGGGATTTTCCAAGTGCTGGGCATTGTTTTTATAACTCTGTGGAAACTACTTTTGTCCCAAAACATTATAAAGAGAATCCATCACATTTAATAACAGTGATTTTAACTAAACTAAAAGGCAAATCAAAGCTGTGAGTGTGTGTGTGTGTGTGTGTGTGTGTGTGTGTGTGTGTGTGTGTGTGTGTGTGTGTGTGTGTAAGTTATTTTGTCCGTCAGTACTTTACATTTGTGTTCTACTCATAAATCATACGTGTGAGAGATGAAGACGATGGAAAACAATGAAACGGGATGGAGATATCAAAGGCGGCCCCATCTCCTCGTGGACAACATGGCTCTGAACTGGGGCCAAAACAGGAAGCAGATATCAAGTTAAGAGACAAATAAAATAGAAAGAATACAACAGAGGCAAACAGAGAGATGTGTCAAAGGCCTGAAGGTTTGAGACAGAAGACATACAGCAACTATGTAGTTTGACTTGGCTTTTGAGGGTGTGTGTGTGTGTGTGTGTGTGTGTGTGTGTGTGTGTGTGTCTCTGTGTCTCTCGTACGAGGACACCACAATTATATGTCAAAATAAATGCAGTGTATAATGCAGTGTACAGAGAATGCACGCATGGAAACTCACGTGTGTACTTTTAGGTGGATGTTTTTCCGTCTGCTACTTGTTTTCAGGTCCCTTTTGGTCCCTTTTTGCTCAGTTTATTGTGGTCTGGATATCTTCAAAAAAAGACTCCAAGTATACGATGTTGTCATTTCTCTCTCTCTCGAAGGGTTTATTGTTTTGTTTGGCATTTATGTTTCGTTCGGAGGCAATCATTGAAGAATTTGAGCAGCACGTGTCCTCAGCAATCATAATCATGAAATCCCTACTGGTTTCACACACACACACTAGGCACACACACACACACACACACACACACACACACACACACACACACACACACACACACGGCCTGATTACTGGGTCTGGTCTGTATAATGTTATAGATACAGATTGAATGTGTCAGTCAGGACCTCACAGGAGGATATTGGGAGATATTGTTAAGGACAGAAGGAAGGAAGGAAGAAAGGAAGGAGGAAAGGGAGGAAGGAACAGGAAGTTTGCTATTTAGTAATGAATGAAGTGCAAGGTTGAAATTTGAGTAAAATGAGGCTGGATTTCAAACACACAGGTCTGACAGTGAAGATCCTATTCGTGTGTTCTACAAACTATCTCTGTATAACAAAGTGTTTTGTTAAAGCTCCATCTTCCTCTCTCTAACACACACACACACGCACACACACACACACACACACACACACACACACACACACACACACACACACACACACACACACACACACACACACACCACATTTGCACTGGCCATCCTAAATGGTCAAATGCTGTGATAAAGTGCTGTCTTGTGTTCTCTCACTCTCTAAGCCCCCTGAGAGTAGATCAATACTCACTCAGCATCAAGTTACCGCTAATGTCTTCATGTTTTTAACCAGGCTGTGTGTGTGTGTGTGTGTGTGTGTGTGTGTGTGTGTGTGTGTGTGTGTGTGTGTGTGTGTGCGTGTGTGTGTGTGTGTGTGCATCTGTCCCTGGTGTGACCCAAGATATAATTATCATTAAATGTCAATGAAGGCGATAGGAAGAGCTAGACTGTAGATAAGTCCCAAAGCCCTGACTCACAGCGCCTCCTAAAGACATTCCTTAGAAATTGCAGCCTCAGTAAAGGATGTGTTTACTTCTGTGAGAGAAAATAAGATGAATTATGTTGTGTGGCAATGACCTTATGTGTGTGAATCACTACCTTTTGACATGCAACGTCAATGAGAAGAAGGCCTTTACCTCATATATCCAACTCATCCATTACCAGCCTCCATTCAGCTACTATTTCACGTCCACATTTTTGTTGCTGAGTCATACAGGATAGTTAACACATTAATAATATATGTCTGTCTTGCTGAATCAACAGGTATACATTAACTTGAATAGATACTCTAGATAGTGATCAGTGTGGTTAGCGGTTAGCAGGATTTTAGAATGCGTGTCACATTCATGCTGGTGCTGATTTAAAGGAACATTTTATTAAAACCTAATTATTTTCATAGTTTTGGCCATCATTTATATCCATTATGACAACATTGGGCTCACAAAAGTCAATGCAGAGATTTGGGAGCAATGAAGTTTAAGGGGGACGAGAAACACAAGGCGTCTGACAATCAATCAAGCTTTAAACAAACCAATGGTTACTTGAGCCCGATTATCCAAACCACTTTCTTTGGTGGTAAAACCGTAAATGAGCACAGTCTAAAAAATAACAACAACTCTGAATGGTTGTCATACAAAGTGTAGACCTTTGTCTCTGGAGACAGGTGTTGAGGAGTTTGGGCCTCAGGGTAAGGCAGGAAAGCGTCACAGGTGGATTTTCAGAAAGATTAAAACGTTTGATTTTGCCTACATCTTTTGCTTTGGCTTAACACGATGGTTGGTAACTGAAAGAAAATTAAAATTAACCAAAAAACTAAATGTGTGCTCTTTAAAAATAAACTAATTAACTGCCAACAATTATAAATAAAGTATGATTATGATGTATGAAACAAAAGCTAGACCTATGTCTCATCATCATCCTCATCATCTGTTTGCAGTTTTATGAACAATGTGCATGAGGTCAAAAGGTCAACAAACTCAATGAGGAGAAAAGTATCTGGTAAAATGGCAAAAGACAACTTAAATAGTTGTTCTCGGTTCGCAGTCACAAAGACAACCGGATCAGATATAACAGAAGGTTTTGCTTAAAGATTATCAAATTAACAATAAATCATACAGGTTTGTTTTGGGCTACTGGTGTTAGCATTAGCTGACATTAGCCAGCTAGCAGCTAAAAACCAAGATTTTCTTTGATCCTGGCTTCTGTGTAGTTCCTGGTTTGTTTCCTGGTTGATCTGCCTTTAGCTAGTGGTAGCAGTCGCAACGTGGAAACCATAATGCCCAAATGTATGAATCAGAAACGATAAGAATCCAAATTTGAACTATAAACCCTGTTGTCAATGCAATAGGCAGAGTAGAACACCAGTGTGTTGTTATGTATTTTGCGGTTTGCGCCTTAATTTTTCTAAGATATTGAATTTCCCAACTGCAGACCGATTTACAAAGTGACAGCGAGGCTGGTAGGGAACCAATTTAAATGGTGGTGATTATGTCATTTTTCTAAAGCCATGACATTGTGCAATCAATACTTACATAATTATTACAAGTTAAAGCAAACAACTTTGTATATTAACACTAAGTGTACACTTTAGAAAACGAAGGTATGTGCAGGAAGGTTAGTTGTATGACACAGATGTGGCCAAACGGCTACAAAAGGACCTCAGTTAAGTTGAGGGACACACGTCTCATGCTTCAAGTCAGAATAATTATGTTTGCCTTTATTTCCTAATCATAACCTGAAGATGTCATCATGATTTGTATATTGTAGAGAAAGCAATTCAAATATGATGTCTGTTAGTGTTCTGAAGATATGTTAATTTTGCAACTTCACAAGTATGTTTATTACAAACATGTGTTTATTATTTTAGAAAAACATACTCATTCATCAGTGTTTTTTATTCAATGTATTTAGGAGTTCACATACAGTGCCTAGATCTCAAGTCATATAATCATTGCTGAGTGGGATTTTGACTAAAACAACACAATTCAGACAGAGATTGTATGAAACTGTAATTTCCCTTAAATGTGAATTATTTATACAAAACGGTTAGAAAGAAAGAAAGTGAAAGAGATTGAGGTCAGAGAGAAATAATAAAGGCAGGTGTAATTGCATACACACAGTCAACATTTCAATAATAATTCTTCCATTGCACTGGACAGCTACAGTACTGTGAATACGGTAGAATGAGGATTCACAGGTGGATTTTAGCAAAAACGTTTTTGTCAGTATCACCACCAACTGTAGTGTTACAACATAATGAATTCTGAAATGTTGAATAAAAGAGCGTACATCATTATAATCGAAAGAAAGTGGTGCGCCCCATTCCACCCCTTCTTTCTCTCACCTCCACTTCTCTATCCTTCCCTCATCTCTCCATCCCAATCAATCTCTCCCTCCCCCCTCACTAATGCACTCTTTCATGTGCTCTCCTATTTCTCCCCCTCTCTGCCGCCCTCTCTCCCTCACCCTGATGTCTCATGGCCTTTTTGTAGGCCCTCTACATTTTTGGAGGTAATGCGATCCCCCCCGTTTCTCCCCAGGGTGGTCCGCTCCTCTCATTCAAACAACAAGCTCGGGCTGAATGGAGCTGGTGGTGCGAGGGGAGATGGAGAGGGAAGAAGGCTTTGGGAGAGGATGGAGAGAGACGGATAATGGGTATGTAAAACAGCCATTAAATCTCATCCTTGTTCATTCATATCTTGCACCGACAGGTGGGTGTGCATACGTAATGCATCACATCAGGCGAGTGTGTCCTGTGTGTTTGTGTGTGTGTCAGCATCGTACCTGTACCATCTGTTTGGTCACATCCAGCAGCTGCTCCTGTCTTCAGCCTACAATATCAAGATGAACTCAATATTGTCTCAAAGCAGCATTTCCTTCTAAATATACTTTACTTTTATTCCAAAATATATATATTATCAAAATATGTAGATTATTCAATGTATTCATATATATGAATTGTATATCATTGTGTGTTTGCAAACAGTTTCCTATTTACACATCTAGAAGACATAGAGCAAGATAAGTATTCATTAAGAGTCCTGTTTCTGGTAAATGTAAATCCCAAAATGTACTCTCTTTTAGCTCTATTTTGGTCACCACCAACCTTCCCTTTTTAACTATGTCTGCCGTGTAGTTGTCTGTCTGCGGTTGCGGCCTACAAAATCGAATCATTGAGTTGAAAGATGAAGGTACTGCAGTCGGGTGATATTCCTCTCTGGGTTCGTCACTAAGAGGCTAAGAGCAATCACATTACGCATCGTCCTTTAATCTGTTGAATATACATTTTTGCAGCTTTAACGTTATTTTCAAAATCTTTTTTTTTTCACTTTTAAATAAAATACGTTGAATAGAATAGCTTTTGATTTAAAAAAAAAGTTTATAGGTGCATCTCGCGGCGAGGTTGCAGATGTAGAAGTACTACGATGGTCGACGGGAAAATAGGAATATTACTGTTAGCCGTTTGGTTTGTCCGCGCTGGGCTCTGTGAAGAGGACCTGCTCCATTTGTAGATATAAACATTTAATTTGAAAAACAATTATTATTTTTAAGTGATTATACGCTAGAGAAAACCTCCATTGGCTACAGATTCCCCTAAATGCTACACACTGTTTCTTTCCGTTTTCTTTAAACTATTTTCAGATATATTTAAAATAAACAAATGTATATAATGGAGTATGTTAGTCACCTGCACAATTAATTGTGTGTCCGGCTAGTGAGCAGCTATTCAAGCAAAAAGGTCATCACCTTAGTAGCTAGAATAAATTGAATCAGTATCCATTCTGAACTCAACCTCTTCTCAGAGGAAATTTAACAACTCTTTCTACGTTGAATTCACTTTGATATCTATCATTCTAAAGCGTTGGTGTTGTAGTAGGACATTATGTTTCTCAGGTCTAGAAGTCATGTAATAACTTAAAAAAAAGAAAGTCTCATCTGTTCCTGTTTTATAGTTGACACATCATGCTTTTGTTCGTTCTCTCTTGTTCTTCTTTTGTTGTTCTCGTCATCTCTTCTCTTTCATGCTACCAATTTCTGCCTCAGGCTGTCATCCTCCCTTCCTGTCATCCCCAAGCCATCATGTTTCCTTGCCAAGGGACACACACACACACACACACACTCACCTATACATACCACTGTGGTGCCCCAGACAGCCCTCCACAATGTGGATGCCCCAAGGGAGCTTGGGTAACTTAGTCCCCTCTATCTGCCAACTGCTGTGTCACAAAGAGGCTTGCATTACACACATGCACACACATACTCGTTCACATAATTAAACACACACTCAGATACTCAGATACACAAGCACATACTCAATATTTAGGCATGCAAATACAGTTGATTATATGACACACACACACACACACACACACCCATGCACACACTTTCAGCTGCTAAATCTCGTTCATTGCCGGTTCTAAATTGAAGCTTATAACGAGTGAGAGAGAGGATTAAGAGAAGGGGAAAAAGTGAAACTGAGCTAATGTCCTTATACCAATAGGAAAGCTTTAAGGCCTGACAGACACTCATTGCACACTCAACCAATCCCAAACACAAACTCACTTTCCAAGGATTCGCACTGACAAAGTTGTTTCAAGGACAGTCATTTTGTCACCCTGGATTAAGTGGCTTTTTCATCAACTATTCAAATGAAAATAATTTCATCCTCTCCTGTCACCTTTCTGAGTGCAAATGTGTTTAACCAAGTCTATGTTTGTGTGTATGTGGGTGCATGCTTGAGTTAGGAGTTGTTGTTATTGGCTGCAGGACTCAAGCTTAGCTCCAGTTTGGCTTTGAGCTACAAACCCCCCCCCCCACACACACACACACTCACACACACACACACACACACACACACACACACACACACACACACACACACACACGCGCAGTGGTTTGTTAAAGTGTATGGAGGGAATGCTGTGGTCACACCTGGGAATGCTCTTTCAGCTAACCTGCCCAACATTTTCGCTTTCTCAATCATTTCCTCTCTCTAGAGGTGGAAAGTAACAAATTACATTTACTTAACTTGTGTTTACTTCTCCTTTTAAGCAGGCTTTACTTATAGGAATAAGTGTACAGAGTATTATAGCTTTTAGGATAAAAAAAATATGGATTTTCAAAGACTGGCCATAAAAGTCTTCTTAAAAGCCGTGTTGGACCAGAGTACATATTTTTTTTGCACTAAAATGTGACAGCTTCTTGTAAACACCTCAAAACTAACCTTCTTTTGGGTAAAATCACAGTGTGTGCGCCTAATTTGTTTCATACTTTCAATTCTGTATAGTTCGACATTTTTTGTCAGGCTGACCAAAGGGAACAATATCTGCTTACTAGAATCACTTAAAAATCACAAACTAACACATTGAATTACAATTTGAGATATATGTAGAGAGCAATTTCTTGATAGGTGGAAGATAGAGCCTGGGCAAAACAATATAGCCATATTTTCCCAAAATGTTGAACTGTTACTATAATTTTCTTGTGTTGCCTTGTATCTGTATGATTGTATCTTAATCTCTCCCCCTCAAATTAAAGGTAATATTATAGTTTCGATTAAGATTATTCAGTAAAATCTCTCCCCCCTAAATGAATGAATCACACAGTCCAGGGGCAAACCAAGAACAGGAGAGATTATAGTGAAATGTTATACCCAAACACACACACACACACACACACACACACACACACACACACACACACACACACACACACACACACACACAGACACACACACACACACACACACACACACACACACACACACACTTGGTTGCAGTCACGTTGTGTATGTCGCACATTGTAACACATTGTAAATTTTAATTCTGATTTGATTGGAATTAAAGTGGTTTTAAGCCAGAGTTAATGGATTTAGACCGGCTCTAATCCTGGTTTAATTAAGGCCTGGGCTACTTGCTTCTTTCATCATCCTGGACTTTGGCCCATCATAATCCAAGTGGCGAATTAAACAACCACTTAATGGAGTGTGTGTGGGTGTTTTGTAAAGAGCATGAGAAATTAATACATGGTCTAATAATGATTTTTTTTGTTTTAAGATCTGGTCCATCAGCACTTAAAGGATAGCTGGGGTCATTCTTGACTTTCTCTCTTGGCCGTGAGTGTGTCTGTGTGCATTCTTCACCGTGCACACTTGGGTGCATGCTCGCTGCCTCACTCCCCATCCCTATGTAACTAGAGCCAACCCTCCCCTGTCAAAAATAAAAATCATTTGTCCGCTGCACGAGTGTGTCCATTAAAAATGCATGGTGGAGGGAGCTGGGAGCCGCTGGGGAAGAAAGCTGATACGTTTCTCTCCGGAAGGGCATCAGAGAACCAAGGTGGACAAATGGCATCCAAAGAGAGAGAGAACGGGATGGAGAGTGAGGGTGATGCGAATGGGTGAGTAGGTGGGTGTGGTGTTTTTTTTATACCCCCAGACAGCATAGTCTTAACATGCTGATGAAACTCAACTTGTCGGGTCTGAAAGTGCCTCTCTCTCTTTCTCTCTCTCTCTCTCTCTCTCTCACTCACTGACCCTCACACATATATTTAAAACCTATAGATCATCTATCACAGGGAATTTAAAGCAGGGATACGGGAGAAGATGCAACATTGCGCTATATACGTGTTGGGAGTATAATCCCCAAAACTCAAATATTTTTTTTTTTTTATTGCTTATAATTAGTTCACAGTTTATTCAAAAGACTCATGTGTCTCATGTCTCATGACTTTCTGCAAACTGTTCCTCTTCGGTGGAGCTCCGACTGAAGGACTTACTCAAACGTGGATGGTGCAACACAGCTAAATTGGTCCAACAGCTTCTTCCATCTTGGACTCTGCGGCTCTCGTAGGACAGCGCTGTCAAGATCTCTTGCTTTTAAAGCAATTGTCCCCAATGTGGAATTTAAAGTGAAAAATGATTGCGGTCGATTTATTTGTCTCTTCAAATGAAACACTCGGCACAAAAATTACATTGAAACAAGTATATTCACCCGCCAAAATGTGCGACTGGGCCTTTCATGTTTTGCAGAAGCAAAAACATCTCTGATGACACTCGAGGTGGAATTTTTTAATGTTATGTTCTTAAAACCTCAGATTATGCCTGATATTAGGTTATAATTTGCTCTGTGCAAACTGTAAAGAGGAGGAAAGGGACAGCTAAATATACAAATGTAGGTGACAGGAAATTGTGGGAGAAATACAGATGTAATCTGAATGAAGGCACAGCAGTGTGTTTTACCTAAAAAAAAAAAAACTTAAGTGTTTGACCTTTCAACTGACTCTGAATCCGTTTTAACTTTTGGAACCGCGTTTCGTTGGATAAGAAAAATAAACTGTAACTGGAAAAGCATTGAGTTTTAAGCAAGGAACAATTAAAACCTTTTATAATATTGAACATAAACAAGACCATTCCTTACACCCTCTTCCGTGTTTGAGTTGTGCTGTTTTTTTACCGCTTTGAACTCTACTGTAACAGATCAATTATCCACACAGGTATTGTATCACTTCATTTGCACATGAAATGAAGCAGTGTGGATTTTTGGCCCACTCTAAACGCTATGTCTGCATTTATTAGGTTAGTGTTTTATTATTAATGTGTTGTGCTTTTGTTAATTTGAATTTAGAGTGTTGTTGGTTTTTCACATTTCGTGTTTTAACCACTAAAAAGAAGGAATGTAATTTTAACAGGTGCACTATTGTGGTCTGCCTCCTTTTTTTAAACAGAAAAACTAAAGATGTGTTTACATTGAATGTCTTTCCTACTTTCTCTATCTGCCAGTCTCACATGTTTCTTTCTTTTCTTGCTAAGTGTACATTATTCCAGTTTTCCTCTCACAGTGGCCTCTCAGAGCTGTCATTGGAAGAACACTGGAGTTGTGAGCTGCGTAACTCCGCTCACCAGATAAATCTGTCATAATAGAGGCGTGTGTGTGTGTGCTTGTGTGTGTATGTATGAATATGCAGAGATTAGTGTGTTTTCATGGTGTAAAACGTGTGGCCTTGCATGCTAAACTTATTAAGAAAGTGATTGATCAGAATAGTGTTACTGTCAAATACACTGTAGTTTAATTATTGCGTTAATAAGATAATGACTTATGAACATTTTGTCTTTTCTTTTTCTCATTCACATTTCTTTGTCATGCTAACTCTTTTTTTATTCCACTGTGAACCCTCTCTCTTGTGGGACTCATTGTTTTCTTTCCTTGGTCTTGTCCATCTGCTTCCTATAACACTGGGGCAGTCTGATCTAGTTTGCAGAAACCCCCTCTGCAAAATCTGACATTTATTCACGTACAACCAAAATAGTCCCTTTCCCCCCCCCAACAAAATAACCCCACTAAAAAAAAACTTCCCGACCCTGTTTCGATAGGGTGGTCGAATCTGGACCCAATTAAAACGGGGACCCCCTAAATTTCCTTCACACCCAGCTTGAGGAAGACCCCAGATTAGAGGAATATTTTCCTTAATGCCGACTTTACTTTTTGCGGAATTCCTTTGGATAATAATTGAGCCCATGTGTGCTCGGTATTCCGAGGTGTTCCCATCTTGTGTGTGGATACAAATGGCATGTTGTTACAGCCATCAGGGCGGGCACAGTTTTGACAAATGTTTTTTTTTCTTCCCCTTCCTCTTCTTCTTATGGGTTTTCACCACAATCTTTGGAACGTTGTTTGAAATTAATAGAAGAAGGGGATTTTCTTTTTTTAAGTTTTGGCCAGATATCCATATGGCAGGAGGCAAAAGCTTAATTGAGATAAAATAAACAAAGTCACCTGTGATTGATTTCAGCTTATAATGAGACACATGTTCGCTATAGTTCAAATGTGCACACACAAGGCCGCATGCTCACATACACACTCACCGCCTCAATTTGATAAGCGCTAAAGCAGGTGTAGTGAAATCCTGCACATGGCATAGGCTTCCACACAAACACCAGATTTTTTGTCCAAATACACACGGTACGCAGACTCACCGAGGATTAGCCTCTGCTTCTCATAAACCCTGTGACTCAACAGTGAGAGCTTGTGTTCTGCTCCCCTATGCAGTGACCCATCATCCTACCGCTCCCTCTGGCTTTGTGAGTGCTCTGCTCTGACCGCGAATGAATAGCCACTTGTTCAATAAACCCGGGACGCTGCTTAGGTATCATAGTTGTCTGCGCAGTATTATTCTAAGTGCTTATATTAAGAAAATCATCAGCACGCTGTCTGACTCTCTGCTCCTCAGCTGACAGTCCTCTACCTCTGAGTGGTGGCGATCTGTGGGAGTCTGACTTATGATTCATGTCTTCCTAATTGTAATAGACCTGAATCCTCTTAAAACAACATGTGGATAATTCTTATGCACACACATATACAGAGGCGCACACACACACACACACACACACACACACACACACACACACACACACACACACACACACACACACACACACACACACACACTCTCCCTCCCTCCACACACAGGTAATTGTGCCCACCTGGGAAAACATCATTTAGTCAGGCGCCCCTTCCTTCTACTAACACTGCTCTTACAGCATCGTGTGTGTGTGTGTGTATGTCTGTGTGTAAGTGTATGTGTGTATGTCTGCGTGTGTGTGAATGTCAGTGTGTAAGCATGACCTCCGTTACCCTTCCAATGCTCTTTGATCCCAAATTGCATTTGACTATCAACACTCTAAGCCCTAAACCATCCAATTACAATACTGTATTATATTAGCTTAGCAGTTCAAGGCTTTAACGAAAATGAATGTGCTTCTCTGTGCAGAAAACCAGCCATGTTGCAGTATAGTCCTCCATCTATCCTTAGTCTTCCACATATATAAATACTTAACAATAATGTAATGAAAATAGAATAATATGTGTTGTTGTTTTGGTTGTTTTCTTGTCTCCTACCTTGAAGAATGACTGCCCTCTGTGTGCAGATTAGTCCATATATATATTAGTAGTTTTAATTATTGTAACGTAATCGCCAAAGTCTGTGCTGACAGCCACTGTGTTAAGGTCAAATTCCTTCACAGTCTGCTGAATGTACTTTTAGGCGACATAAATCTGTGTGAATTAAAGTCTTAAGACAGAAACATTTCACCGTGAAATGTATTGTTTTCCACGTACGTGCAGCATCATCGCTCAGGAGGAGGAGAACGGTTGAAAGCACCCAAGCAGTGATGGATATTCTTCTGTTCTACTTGTCTACCTAACAGCTATGTGTGTGTGTGTGTGTGTGTGTGTGTGTGTGTGTGTGTGTGTGTGTGTGTGTGTGTGTGTGTGTGTGTGTGTGTGTGTGAGAGAGAGAGTTTCTCTGAGCTTTGATCTGACTATGATGAGTGACAGGTTACAGTATCACTTTTAAACTTTTAAACGCATCACAAGTTGTGTTTTAAAAAAGAAGTAATTACAAAGCTTTAAGTTAATTTCTACAAAAGTCAGCAAAATAAGATACAAACCTGTCAAGATTACAAAATGAAAGGAGTAGTTTAATAGAATAGAAAGAACCATGTGCAATTAAGATTAATTCCACTTTAATATCTTCCTGTTGAAAATGAAGCTCGAGCCAAGTAGCTCAGCACAAAGACGAGAAACGGGGAAACAAAATCTGCCTTCAAGCACCTCTGAAACTCACGATTTAGCTTGTGGTATTGTTTTTTTTTTACCATACAACCTGAAATGCAAAAACATCAAATTTACGAGTTACTGCTGGACTGTTTCTTGGCCTGGTGCTGTGACTTTCTGGAGGCCTATAAAAGAAGGAAGGGTCACTATGTCACTGAAGTCACATACATACATTGTAATTTAGCATCTTTCTTATCAATAACTAACCAAACATGAAACTGATGATATTCAATATTATTCAAGGAGACTAGCCAGCTTTCTCGATAATGTTTTCTATTTTTGTCAGGAGTTGGCTCTAATTGCCAAATGTTACTTCTATGTATGTAGACCTTCATGCCGGTACTTTAAAAATTTACAATGGTGTCATGTTGACGTAATGAACCAGCCTTCTTTTATAGGTTCCTTGGAGAATTGTTGTAACTATTATTATTACAAGTATTATAACAAATTAATGTGTGACCTCGTAGAAGATGAACTGGCAAAAGGTCAAACTGGCAGACAGCAGAGCAGTTATAGTGTGGGCAGTAAACCGAGAAAACACACCTTAGGTCATCAGGTCAAATAGATGAAGTATCAAAGTATTGGTACAATGATGTATCGCTGTATACATCCTTTTATTGTATCAGGGGACCCAACTAAATGAAAAGTGTGCTCCATGCGGGAGCAAAAGGCTTTCTGCAACAAAGGGAACGAAGGAGACACAGACGGATCGTTTACTGCAGGGATGACTCCAGCGATGACGTAAAGGCCACATGTCTCACGACACCTGCTGTGCTCCTTTTAATAAGCACAAACTGATGCCAACAATTACACATGCGCGCATGCGAGTATGCCCATAAACATGGGTAGGTGATCTGGTTAGGCCTTAACTATCTTTGGCATCTCCTCTGCTCTGGTGGCTGCTGTGCCAGGCCGCCCAGGCCGCCATACCATTTGATACAAATTGACACCACTAGCAGCTGTTTCTCAACCTCAGTCATGTTAGTGTATCTGGCCCTCTAACGCATGATGAGCTTATGGCTTTGCATACTCTTAAGCTACACATTGACGTCCAACATTCAAGATATCTAATGTAAAAAATGCGGCAGACCAGTCACAGCAGTCAGCACTATTTTACCAAAACACTTGCACAATTTGAGTGATGCTTCCTCACCCCTACCTCATCTCCAGTGTGTCCACTTGCTGTGCTCCATTTAGTTGCTGCACCTTGTCATCATCTCACAGTGACCATAAATCCTTAAAGATCCATGCGATGCCTCATTATTTCTCACTTCTCCCTCCCCTCTGTTTCATGCCCTTACTGCTTTTGTTGACGTGCACAGGTTTTCATCATAGAGGGTCCTCTGCTGCCATCTACTGGTTAAAATAGATACTGTTAGCAGGTTCCTGCAAGGTTTTTTTTAAAGGTTTTTTCTTAAAACAAACCGTGGCAGTAAAACTTTCCTCAACTCTCACACATAGACGCAAAAATATAATTGCAAGTATATTTATACTCAACTAGCATTTTATTTATTATTTCAAGAGCTTATAGAAGTGCAGCAGACTCTTTTTTTCACTTTTGCACACAATATTTAGTTTATTATAGACGTTTTGCAGCTCTTAAAATTGATGCTTCTTCTACCTATAGAAGAATATGTATTCAATTCATAAAGAATGTATGATAGATTCAAATCCAACCTCACCACATCACCTCCTTGGTGAAGGAGTGAAAGGGAGTGGACCATCTTATATTTACAATATATGATCACACAGGTGAGGGCAGCATGGGAAGTAAACTACTTCATAACAGGGGATTCTTAATGTAACCCCCAGACCAAGAACATGCAATCCTTGGTAATGTAATCACTGCATGCTTATTGCCTTTCAATATGCAATGCCAATACAATACAATTTGGAACAACATGTCAAAATTGAATAAATGTAAGAATGTATGAAAATATGTATTAGTATCACACTCTCATCGGGGATGTTGTAGGGATGCCTGGAGTTTCATGGTCAGGTCCAAAGATGTTCCCAAAAAACATTGTATACTTTGACCAGAAGATGGCAGTCTAATGATGCTACGTGCACAGATGGTTGTGTTAGGGTGGGGCCCCGGGAGAGTTTGGGGATGGAAATGACATGTACAGTATGTAGTGATGTAACATAAGAGACTGGGGGATGTGTTGCTTTTTGTTAAGGACTTGATGAGATCTTCAAAATGAATAGCTTTTAATGTAAACAAAACACCGCTATATATGTCTTTCCATTGGCTCATCTGTCCAATATTTATGGAGACGGACTAAGAGAGATGTTGCAATGCATAGTATAAACTGTTGATTTTAGCCTTCCCACTTTTTCTCTGCACACATCGCCCCTGAATAACCGCCATGGCAATGTACAGTAAGTGATCTGAGGGTAGATGGAAACATGATGGGATCAGCTGGAATACAATGTGATTTCTCTCCTCCTCTCAGTCCGTCGACCTTTTTCACATCACAGTTTGGGCAGCCGTCCAACAAAACAATTAGCAAGTATGGGAATCCCGGCCCTGCTCTCATGCAGATCCCTCCCTCCTGTCTCTATCTCTCTTCCTCTCTTCCTCTCTCCCTCTCGCTCTCTGCAGCTGGCCCCGAGAGAGAGGCGGCCAAGTTTATTTTCTCCACGGTGGTCCCTTTGAGGTGGTGGCGAGGCCCCTGCCACGCCGCCGCTGATGTATTAGGTGAGGGTCCTTGAAGAAATGTTGGTGGGGCTCTTTTATTACTACAGCACTCCATCTTATTGTTCCTGTTAAAGGATACTTGGTACTGTCCTTTTCACATAGGGGAAGTAAACAAGTAAGTGTGATTTAAGTCATCCACATCCCTTAAAGTCAAATTAGCAACCTCAAAACTAATGTAAATATCTCCATGGCAAGACAATTCTGTCTGTTCTGTCGGCCATGATGCTGTTTGAAAGTTTTAAAAAGCTCCCAAGTGAACCTTGATTTAGTTATATTTTTATTAATTTATTATCTGTTATAAAATGTCACTTAAAAAATATATACCTGAAATATAAAACATTAATGATTGTGGAATACAGACTATTTTTTTCCAAACAGTTTTTAGTACTGACCATTGGTGTCATATGAGCACATTTGTAAAATTAGTACTTTTTTATAATACACTTAAAGTATCTAAAGTATCCCCACTCATAAGGAAGTCGAATGGCTCAAGGCAGTGTTAGATTATGGGATTATCATTACAGAGGCATTACTCTGGAGCATTTTAACACTGAGGTCACTGAGGTGTGACATTGTTTTCTGAATTTGAAGGTTTTACTGTCGTAAAGTGTACTAACATTATACGCCGGGATTATTTATGCTGATTCCTAGATGACATATAGATGGAATATCTTTAAATTTTACAATAACAAATCTGTTTTTCTCATTTTTGTAATTTTGGCCATATGCCTGCCGCACTATGATTGTATATATTACTTTTGTTGCATTGTATTCTATAACAATGTAACACATACATCAAAGGTTATGTATAAGTAAATAGTCCAGTAGTGAAGGCTGCAATATTTACCTCTGAAATATAATGGTATAAAGCTAGCATGAAATACAAAATAATAAGAAAATAAGTAGGTTAAATGTCTCACATTACCCAAACAAATAAGCAATGCTATTTTGCTTGTCTTTAGTACAAAATAGTACAATGTGTGTTTTATTGTAGCATGGCCTTCAGGGTGGAGTGCATTTTTCTTTTGCAGGATGCTTTCTTAACTGAATGGACAATTGCAGTTACAGAGAGAGACCTATGTAAGATATATAGAGATATACAGAAAGGGGGTGAAAGGAGAGGGAATCCGTGGAGAAAAAAAGGAGAAAAGAAAGAAGAAAAAAGAGAGGGGCCGCGTGTCAGACTGCATCAATAACTGTCTGCACGATGTAAACATAGCGGTCATAACCCGGACGAATTAAAACAACGGGTCTGGGCGGGATTAAAGCTCAACCCGCTGGTTTTCTACAACTTTTAAAATGTCGAAAATCTCCTCTGCCCACCAACAACTTGCGCCTCTACGCTCTTAACTTCTGATTGGCTGAATCCAAAATAATCTATCCAATCAGTGATCATCTGTGACAATTTGAGATAACTTCATCTCAGTATTTTTCATAAATAAATATGTGTTGTTGGCATTACAGGAAAGTTCAAGCTTTGTCATGTATGGCCTAAAAATGACCTGTTTAGATTTAAATTAAGTTAAATTAAACAATTTCGTACATTATAAAAGTTGTACAGTTTCTTTAACTTTCCCTGCATTTATCAATGAAAATGGCAGAAAGATAAACTTAATTTGACTTGTTAAACTACAAGAGCAATACCTGTTTTTAAAGTTCTTCTAAATAATTTTTGAAGCCAATAGTGTGTTTACGTAATGACAGCCACGTCCACTGTTATCTTTTAGAAACAACAGAGAGACTTATCTGCTCTGACACTTCGTTGGTGCTCAGGTTATGCTATTCTGAAGGAGTGGAGTGATAAGAGGGGTTACGAGGTCAGAGCATTGGCCCACACACGGAAATGACACAGAGTAATTCAGCACACAAGGTGTAAAAGTGATACAAATATGTTTTATATACATGTAATCTATACAATTTGAGACAGTGGACACGTTTAATGTGCACATCCATCCATCGTAATGCAGCCGCCAAAAACAGGCCCGCATGAGTAAAAATGCATCTGCAGAGTATTACAACAACAACAAAAGCAAATGAAAGCACGCAGTTGATCTTTGAACCAGCAAAGACAGCGATAGGTGACAGAATGCATTTAAATAAAATTCAACATGTCTTTACGGGAACGAAGGAGACAGGGTTGCTCTCTCCGTTATTCCCACTCAAAGTCTGCGGAGATGAGACGTTCAAGTCTGTCACAATCTTTCTTTCTTTTTTTTGGTCTTGGATAATAAACGTCCCTTAAAAAAAAAATTAAAAAAAACGCACAGATGTGTCCGCTTGGTTTCGTCAAGACGCCGTTGTTCCACATAACCTTGTCGTGTTCAGCATCTCCTTCAACTCGATCTCCGGCTTACCTGCAACCATGAAGGGCCACGTCTGCGGACGGAAACACAATGAGTTAGGGCCAACATCTTAGAATGTGAATTCATCAAGCAATGACATCGAGATTAATCAAAATCTCAGGCCAATTATATGTCAATTAATCACCTGCAGGATCAGATGGACATCGGGAATTAAAGACATATTTAAATCTTACATACGTGTGTTCGTCTATCTAAATCTCCTATTTCACGATACAATATTGCAGAGGGTCATTTGGAGATCTGCTGGCTATGATATTTGGTATTGCACAATTGTTTAATATATTTGTAATTGAGTAATTCAAGGCCCAGTGTTACTGCGGCTGCATTATTATTTTTTTTAAATGGCCTACATATAAGCCAATTGTTGTTTTTTGGATTAATTAGGCCTCATAAAGGGTGATACTTTCAATCATATTTGTTGTACAGTCAGCATGAATTGTTTTCCCCTCGCATGCACCTGCTCACAAAGCTATCACGTTAGTACCATGAGGCCTATAGCAGGAGTCTGCAACCCTGTTTAAAATCCTCAGAAATCTATACATTCCAGTGGTGCAGCCTTGAATGAAAAGTAACGTTAATAATAGTATTAAGCAAACAAACTATCACTAAGGTTTTTAACAAAATCCGATTAATTTAAACGTCACTTTAACTGTCCCTCACTCCGAATTGTTATAGCCTAGATACACTTTCATGGGTCCCCCTCCACTACATGCCTCAGGCTCACCAGGTTAACGGGGTGGATATATCCGTTTTCATATTTGTCGTTGGCCAATATCTGCCGGAGGTGCGCGATGTAACTAGACGCCAGGCGAAGCGTGTCCAGTTTGGAGAGCTTGGTGTCCGCCGGTACCCAGGGTAAGGTCGTCTTCAGCCGGGAGAACGCCTTGGACAGGACGCGCATCCTGGCTCTCTCTCGGGCGTTGGCCGCGTTTCTCTGCTTTCCCTCCTGCTGTGCCACACCTTTGGGTGCCGTTTTCCGGGACGCTGTCTTCCGTTTCTTGCCCGGCGCGTCGTCTGCGCATGTGCCCTCGCCGTTGGAGCTCTCCTCTGTGCTCTCGTTGGAGTCTTTACCGGAGGAGCCAAACTTCAGGATGCCGTCCAGGAGCTCATCGTCGACATCGCTGAGAGACCCGGTGGACATGGTGAACTGTCTCCAACTGCAGCGGGCTCAAAGCATGGGAGCGGGACGCCGAGGCTGGACAGGAATGAACAGGGGGATCAAACACACGCCTTGGAGATGTGTTCATCAACGGGAAGAGAGCAAAGGAACGGGCTTTATATCTTTATATGGCTAGGGAGGGCGTTACCTCATGCTGGGAGGAGACACATAGTGCTGATCCAACATGCTGATTCCAGGAGCCCAAGAGACCCTGGATGTTGTCCCCAGTAAAATGCAGAATGTATAGTTTATTTTAAATGCATTTTAACTCACCGAGTATTCACTCCTTTCAGAAATTTGCAGAGAGATGGATTAATTGGGCCTACAGAATCCTTCCTCTCTTTTTTTAACATAACATCCTTCTGAACTATTTCAAGAACGTCAAGGGGGGCCTGATCTTCACTTTGTGAACATGGCTCAATCTGTAATATTCATATACGAAGATTTAAATCTTTTAACCTTTGTCTATCCTGACAAATATTACTCATGCAAACATTGTGAGTGATATATAATTTTGAAATGGGGGCAAGGTCTATTTTTTTTTTTATTATATGCTCAACCTGACAAATACAATTCCAAAGTATTTGCTATTAGCCGGTTCCACTCACAGGGCCACGCAACTTTCAGCACATCTTGCCAGTTAACAGGATAAAGTGCAAGGACAAGGGGGTGTCACGTCTCAAATGGCAAACTGGCGCCTTGGTCCCCTCTGATGTAATGGATACCCGGCATCCACAACCCCCTGTTTGGCCTTCCACATCATTCCACACCAATGCTCCATACACGGGTCCACTCAGGGCCAAGTCCGACCAGAAAGTCTCTGAAGATGGTTTAAGTTGAAAACGTTGGGTTGCACCAGGAAAATACTGATAATAATCATGTGCATCTTGCAGACTTTTTTTAAATATATAAATTGTTAATTGTGAGACTGAAACATGTGTTGAGTGCCTAAATCAGCACGACGCTGGAGATCTCTCTTGCTTAGAAGCAGGATTCTGTGTGTGTGTGTGTGTGTGTGTGTGTGTGTGTGTGTGTGTGTGTGTGTGTGTGTGTGTGTGTGTGTGAGGCTTACACAACCACAGCTGAAGCGTGTGCACGGATGAGAGGTGTGTCTCTTGAGAGCTGATCTTTGACCCCTTTGCTTCCGGTGTCACAGTGCATCTAAACAGGCGCCACCACTACGTTTTAACCTCTAGAATTGGCACAATGCAGAAACGCAGTTAATGTGTAGCTGCATTTTCAATTGGAAATGAGTGACATCTTGAAAAGAATGGATATTACAAATCCAAAAGAGGAGAATGCAGCGTGGAAATAAGTTTGCAGGACTGATATTGCAAGGACACAGCAGACGAAAGAAGAGGGAGAGGAATAGATAGGTGAGGGGACTGAGAGAGAGGAAAGAGAGAAAGGCGGGGGCTTAATCTCCTGGGTGGGCTGGAAATCAAAGCACTTTGTGGAAAAGTAATAATAGAGTCTGCTAGATTGATGATCACCTCTGAGATACATGGATCCACCAGAGAACAACAGAGAAGTCATGAGGGAGACAAACTAAAATAGATCACGAAACAGCCCTTTTCCTCCCCCGTGTGCGTCAATAAAACACAGGCCCTGATGTAATTCCTTCAAAACTATCATACTTGCAAAAGCTAACAGCTCTTCATGTGAATGGCAAAGGAATGTATGTTTAGGAAACCTTCTCAGTGACCATTTTCCCTCCAGTCACACAGTGACGTGGGGCAACAGGTGGAGAGGGGGTTATAGTGAGAAAGATGGGGAGAGAAAAAAGAGGGGACCCTGGCAGTTATGGAAGGACAGGCTGCTAATTAGCCGGTTTTTGGTCAAAGGTTAGGCTGGTAGTGTGATGTCACCACAAAGGGACGGTTTCCAGATGTTGCTTGCAGGGCCACCGAGGGGGACACCTGATGCCTCGGCTCATTATCGTTTCTCTCTCTGTCACACACACACACACACACACACACACACACACACACACACACACACACACACACACACACACACACACACACACACACATGCACACAGACACCTTTGTTGAAAGCATATGTGCATATGTGGAGAATTGGTCGAGCTACCACGTGCAATTGTTGTGGGGATGTCCTTCAGGAGAAACATTAATATTGTATCTTTGCTGACTAAGACATAGTGATTGGTTCAGGTGCGCCTGCTGGACCCATGGAGGAGAGTCGGGTAACGCTTGCTAGACTCACTCCTCTCGAAGACATATGACAAAAAAAGATTACAAGCCCCTCGAAGGTCTGAATCTGAGCTACTGTTTCCATAAGTATGTCCAAAAATATCTAATGTGATTGTATTAATATTCCATTTGACTTGTAATATGAGTCTCAACATCGGATTAAAATAATTGGATTGAAAAAGGAATTGCTCTTCTGATTTAGAAAGAGTTACAAATGGAAACTGAAAACAAGGAAAAGCTAATTGATGCTTAAAGATACTGTATCTTCATTGTGACATTAGGTCACCAACAGTGCTCTTATTCCCAATATTTAATTTGGTTATGAAGTTTAAGATTCCCTTTGACCTCATCAATTTTTCTTTTTTAACTTGATATTCTTATTGTCAGACTTGACTTTCACAAAAACTCCTTTCCTCATCTTCTTTCCTCACCCAATTTTTCCAACATTAACTAAAAAAGGCCAAAGAAAAACCACAGGGATGATACAATGCATAGAGGAACAGTTGAAGAATGTGAGAGAAAGAGAGCATAATCTGAAGCCAAATATTGTTTTATTTATTGACAAAACATTCCACTTGTATTTTCCTGTGATTTATAAAAACAAAATGGCTAAAAGTCAAAAGTAGGTGGCTGTAGAGAACAGAATGAGAAGCTGTAATCTTAGAGTGAGGTTTAGGGTGAGAAAAACATCATCCATCTATGTCTAAGCACTCCAGTACCCTGTCCCTTATCACTGCCGTACTCCCCCAACAGACACACACACATACACACCCACACTTATGCACAAATTGGTTTCCGCCTCAGTTCAAGTACTTATAAAAAAAGAAGAAAAATCAAAGTAAAACAATTGAAAGAGAGGTTGTAGAAAGTACAGCGGGGAGTGGAGAAGGCAGGGTGAAAAGGATGTGACGGACAAACTGGCAATAAGAGAGAATTATGAAGATGTTTATGGGAGTGGGAATATTATAATATATTTCAAAAAGACTACAAACATTTGATATTCGATGACAGGAACATCCGGGGGGAGGAAAACAGTGATCCTGCAGAATAAGACTGATATTCTGTCACAATGTCGGTTAATGACCTGCAAGTCTTGTCCTTACAGTGTGAGGGAGTGTATTGGTCCCTGGAGTGTGTGCACACATTATCTTCATACATTTTTGCATCTGTGGGAAATGTATTGGACTTCACAATATCTGCCACGACGGATGAGAAATTGTGTGATATGTTTTGGAAAATGTTAGAATCAGTAAAATGCTCCTGCAGGGCTGCTGATCTGTTCTTCTCACCTCACCGACCAATCAGACAACGGGACAAACAAGCTGTTTTGAAGAAAGAAGAAAGTATCCTTTATTAATCCCATTGGGGAAATTGGTCTCTGCATTTAAACCATCCTTAGTAATTAAGAAGCACTGTGCTGCCGTGAGGTGCCCGGGGACCAACTGTGGGTTCAGTGTCTTCTTCAAGGACACTTCAACATGCGAACTATGGGATTGAACCAGCTACCTTGTGGTTACAGAATGACCACTCTCCCCATGAGCTACAGCCGCCGTAAACTAACTGCACGTGTGACAAATCACAAACCTGGGATGTTGTCTTTGTGCTCAAAGACGTAGTATTAGCCTGAATAAAGTAAGAGACTGGTGGACATTTTCAAACTTCACAATTCTACCGTCACAAAAAATAAAAATGATCAAAAACACAAGTTATTAACTGCCTCTCCTATACTGACATTGAAGGTTTTACACATGGTCAAACTCAAACGTTTGAATCTAGATAACAGAACACACTTTCCTTTAAATCTAAATACATAAAGGATTCATGGAGTATCGCTGGTTGTTACATACAAAAATGGACAAATAAGTAATTATGTTAAGAATAAAAACAAAGAGTTAAATAACTCAACTCCAAACACTTGGCCAATTGTTGCATGAAGTGGGCACATTTGTCTGTTTTGGGGAGGTGTTTCAGACCAATAAGAATCTGACATGCACTTTCTTTTAAAGCATACTGACCCCTTAAGAGGCAACTAAAAAGTTGTCTTTCGCTTAACTGCAACACAGCCTTTGACCCCGTCATCATCTTCCAAAAACCCAGTTTTCCGCATGACAGCAAGGTCGTTCTCAGATTTATGTCCAGTCTTACAGTTCAACTGTAAGGCTCAGTTTTAAAAAAAGATCCCTGTGGATGGAAGGCCAAGAATGACAAAAAGGATGCTCCCTGCAGAGAGTTTTCACTTCATGCTTACAAATTTAATGGACAGTGGCAAGTAGACACTCTCACACTCGCAGTTAGCTGGTTGCTGGCTATTTTACAGCTAACGCCTGTACAGTACACTGGCTTCTTGCTGAAAATAAACAATCAACAAGTTGTCTTTCTGATCACACATTTAGTGAGCTGTTCCTCTACTTAAAGGTTCTTTAAAGTCATTTCTAAAGAAAAGAAGACACGTCAAAGGCAGACAGATGGAGGTCAGTTGCAAATCAACCGTGGGAAAGAGGAATAGAGAGAAACAGGAAAGTAAAACAGTGCAGACGGCAGAGACACACCAAAGAGATTAACAACATCTTGGTCTGAATTTGTGGCAGAAATGTTCAACAGGCACGGCTGCATTGATGGCTGGGCTCAAAATACACATACACATACACACACCGTTACTTAAGTTGTATTGGCTTGAACTTGAATTGGCAGAGTGCCCAAAGTGGCCTGTCGGAAGTAAGTGAGACGCGATGCAGCTGCACTTTGAGTGTGTTTGTGTGTGAGGCTGAGCTTGTGTGCTGCTACAGTATGGCACTTTTTTTAACCTCTGTTGCAACCTCTGGTCTAACTTGTGGCCTGGTGATCGGATGCACAGATAAAAAACAGTGTGTGTGTGTTTGTGTGTGGCTTCACTTCAGCACAGGGCAGTAGGGCAGCGTACAACAGTGCCAGCTCTGGTCTCCGTCACTGTGATTGAGGCTACAGTTTATAAACAGAGAGAAAGGACACTGCTCAGTTTTCTATCTGAACAGTTTATGCGTGTGTGTGTGTGTGTGTGTGTGTGTGTGTGTGTGTGTGTGTCTGTGTGTGTGTGTGTGTGTGTGTGTGTGTGTGTGTGTGTGTGTGTGTGTGGTTTGATCCTCTGACAGACCAGAACTCCCAGCGCCCTAAACCACACTAAATCCTTCACAGCAGCCCCCCCTTGCCTTCCTCCACTGTCCCCACTACTAACTCCACTCTCTGTTGTTGGATGTCTGGTCACCTCCGTCTAGCCAAAACAAATAGAGTCAAAACAGTGGAGGAAAAAAAACAAGCTTTTCCAGTCAAGATGCAGCCACATACTCAACCCTGTTTCAACACTAATAACTGTACTCTAAAGCGGTATAAAAGCAACAGTAAACTGAGATGTGTTGTTGTTTGCTTCCCAAGTGGCACACAATCATCAGTTGAAACCCTATGAAACTCTATTAATTAATACATTTTTTCTTTTTAAAGGAATTCTCAATATATAATTCAGAGCATTTTAGCACTATCGTCTCTACACGGTTCTCAGTTTGGCCACAGCTAAGCCAGAAACGAAAAAAAAAGAAGCTAGAAAGCTAGAAACGAAAGCTTTGTTTATACTCGAGTGTGGCACCGTGCTGCTAGTCTCAACAGATACCGTGCGAGCTAAATGCGCACATTGGCGTGTGGTACGTTGTAGTATTCTCAGAAATGCGATAAGGAGTACAAACACAATGTACTGTGAAGATGCAAAAACTGGTAAAGTCCTTTTATACACCATAGGCCCACATATGGGCCTTTTTTAATTTATTGCAATATATATATATATATATATATATATATATATATATATATATATATATATATATATATATATATATATATATATATATAAATCACAAGAAAATACATTAATGTTGCATATCAAATTAAAAACCAAAGCCTTTGCTACAAGAATCAGTAAGCCACTTAACAAAAAACTCAAACAGAAAGAAAGATAATCATAAAAGTATAAAAAGTATTGTTGTTACACTTTGTTTTTTACTGTGTTTTTACAGTTTGATAAAAATTCAATCTGTTCATTCAGTCAATTTTTGTGCTTGTTTTATTTTAATGGGAAATATATAGGTTGTTTTATGAATAAAAAAAAACATCAAATTTAAATAAAAATGCTGTATTTGAATGTATTGATCACCATAAGTAATATACAAGTGAAATATATGGTTTGGCACATGATACAATTCAAATGGCACAGATGGTGCCCAAATGTGCCCAAATGTGCCCAAATGTGCCCAAATGCTCATTTGAGTCCTCACCTGAATTTTCAAAGTCAAACTTTGCAGAGATAATGTTCACATATTGTGTACAGACCGTACGATTGCCTCATTTCAAAGGCAGACCTGAAAACCTTTAATTCTTCTTCTTCATTTACTCTTAACCAGTAATATATAGACTGATATTTACACATCTGAACAAAATCTCACATTATACTTGCTTATTATAACACCAAAAGTATTCAAATAGCCTTAGTGGTTGCAGAGATACACCCTTTTTAGTTTGGGTATGCAATTTTCGAGCAGAAGCCTACAAATAGCTTGGTGCTTAAAAGGTTTTAAACCGACCTCCACAATCCCGAGGAGGAATTGTATTTAACTGTAAAATCACATGGATGACTTCATTGCCATCATAAAGGTCAACGGCGTTATCAGCGTTAACCGCTAAATGAGCGCAGGCCAGAGCGGCAGCATTTACCACCCAGTGGGGCACAATAAAGGCTGGCTTGCAATAAAATGCACGCGTGGATGGTCTGCCTATAAACAAAGCAAAGCACAGATAAACTCAGTTTACAACGCACACAGAGAAAGAGCGACATGCTCTGCTTAGGATGACGTTCCTCCACTATAGCTTTACATTGCACATACGTTAGCTGCTAATCTAATGCTATGACTCCCATATATAGAACTTTTAACAAGTTGGTCTCAAGTCACTGGTTTTTGCATGGCTGCCTTTTGTACAGGACAATAAAAGCAGATTAAATCTTTTAAATCGGGACATTTTCAATAATGGACACAAAGAATCGTCATAATTTTAGCTCATCTTGAACTGACAATGCCATGTTGTTCTGTAAAATCAGGTGTATATTGTGAAGGTACTTGTGCCTATGACTCATGTGCTATAATTTCATGGAATTACAAATAATATTTGAAAGGTTTAAAATCAGGTTTAAATGTTTTAACTATTATTTTAAAAATGAAAACAAGAATTTTGCAAAGTTTAAAACTGAGATTTGAATATCTATAATAGCTACCTCGTACTCCAGATGTGTGGTGGATTTTTTTGAAATGTTAAAGTGTTATGTTAAGAGCTTTTCAACACGACTAACACTACTTTTAGAGATTGCATTAAATATTTAAGATTCAAGGGAGGATTGCAAAGACAACTCATTCAAGTGTTGTTTGAGTAAAGTTTATCCACAGTAAAGTTTACGACATTTCATATCTTTATATCTCTGTAAATGAAGGGGGCTATACTGTCAGGATTATCATTACACACACCTAATTATGTGTGTAATGCTGGACCGTCACTGATATTATTCACACCTGATTACTCAGGCTGTTGTTAACATGGAGGGCGATGATGGAGAGGGATGATAAACAGTGCTGCACCCTTATTGGCTGGATCAGGTTCGGTGCTTTGATCCTCTTCCTCCTCATTACTCAGGGGGGGAATGAGTCACTCAGAGCGACAGGTGTGTGTGTCTGTTTATATATGTGGACATCTTTTGCAACACGTTTAAATAAGGTGCAAAAAGGTCTGAATAGTTACCAAAGAGGAAATAATGTGTTTGTGTATTCTGCATTGTATTTATTATCAACATTTTTACTCCTCACAAATGTTTGAAGTGCAGCACTTTTATTTTGAAAAGAAAATTACTTAGTTTGTCTTTTCCCTGCAGATGAAATTATCTCATCACATCATATCTCCTCTGTCTCAATGGTCCGGTTAGCTCATAGTTGCACACTCACAAACAGACCACTGACAGACACACACATACACACACACATACACACACACACACACACACACACACACACACACACACACACACACACACACACACACACACACACACACTGATTATAACTTTCTATGGCAGTGGTAATTACTGTAGCCCACTGTGCAAAGAGAGACAGAGGTGTATCTGACCCCAGGAAGAGAGATATGAGCAGTCCCTAAAGGCATCACTCTGAGTGTTGTGTTTTTTTTACATTCATGTGCATTTCTTTACATGTGTCTGTGTAAAGGGGGGTGTTAAGTCTGCTCTTGCCCGAATTAACAAACTCCAGGCTTGAGTAAGATACACCCACCTAACCTGCCGATATCTCCGGATAAACCATCCAGAACTGCTGATAGCCAGGGTGTTAACTGCCCCAGATGCAGGAAAACCTTTGCCTTCCTGGGCAAAGACATTACGCTTATCCCCCTCCTACCCTGGCTGCCTCCCTTCCAGCCTACAATCTCCCTCCCGGTCCCAGAGGGAACCGTCGCCCCCACCAGGCCCAGGATCGAGGCTCCTCCTGGGCTACTCCACCGATACTCCCCTCCGCTAGGAGCGGGCCTGATGTACAGGGAGGGAACTTGTACAAATATTTGACTTACATGTACACACAGCCTCACACTGTACATTAAAGGAATGCCAGGCAGAGAATATGCAACAACACATTTCCAACACCGGTCTAATATGAACGTGAAAAGTCATTGGTTGTATTTATGAAAAATTAAAGGAAGACAAAGAGATGCGTGACTACGAAAGGATTGGACATGTTTGGCTATTTACGGCAAATCACTCAAGTGATGGTGTGTGTGAATGCATGTTTGGATGTGTGTGTGTGTAAGATTAAAGTAGCTGACCTTTGAAGCACCTTCTCACATCTCATTTCAACCTAATCTGCGTGTGTCAGTTCTCCCATGAGATGCAGACATAATGCTACCGGAGGCTAACAGGAGATGACTAAGAGGTGAGATGTGAGTTGTGATAGAAAAAGCCCCTGACACTCACACGCACACACAGACACACACACACATACACACCCAACATAAAATCTCAAGGGACCGTTAAGATCCCCTCAAGGCAGGAAGCAGACAAGTGTGTGCGCGTGTGTGTGTGTGTGTGTGTGTGTGTGTGTGTGTGTGTGTGTGTGTGTGTGTGTGTGTGTGTGTGTGTGTGTGTGTGTGTGTGTGTGTGTGTGTGTGTGCATATTAGCTCATTAGTGTGTGCATGTGTTTGTTTGTGTCAGTGTGAGTGTGACCCTAGCTCCGGTGCAGCTAACAGACAGGTCCACTTAGTAGCAGAGGACAGACACAACAGCACCTTTACGGAGTAATCACAAACAGATGGTGACCTCTCTATAAATGTAGGATTTCATTATTAGGTTATCATGCTACAGAGCACGTCCGTGCATATTTCTCTGACGATACCACACCTCATGCAGTTGAAAAAACTCAGTTCTGTATTTTTGCCAGATTGACTGACATTTTAAACTCTTCGCTAGCTGCTGACTTCGGATAATTTCACAGAAAACCCAGCCCCTTTGCGTCAGACTCATTGTAGATTTCTGAGGGCAGCACAACAGTACATCATGGTTCAGAAAATCAAGGTAGAAATTGTAGTTAATGCAAAGCTAACGAGGCCTGGTGTATGGCTATGATATAGCTGCTTTTATGAATGTATTTGACTATCAAAATTGGTGCAGTGTATCTAGGATTCAAGGGCATCTAGTGGTGAGGCTGCAGATGGCAACCAACTGAAACTTCTCCTGTGTGACAGGCGTGTAGGCGAACTACGGTGGATACTGAATGTGATTTTAGTAATTTTGTGTTAATGGATTTTGTTTTTGTTTAAGGTGATAATGATACCACATAGCACTCTCTGTTTATATCTAGTGGTTACAAAAAAAACAACCACTGTCCCAGGTCTTATTTTAAAAGAAGAAGGAAGATTGACCCTTCACTTCCAGGTCAAATTCAAGAGGTGGTGATCTGCTCTCAGTTTGCATCTTTGATAATTAAGTTTGATAATTAGTAATGTGAGAATCCCTTTTCCCTTGTCATAGGCTTACGATTCTGTCCTTGAGTACAAAATTGATTCTGCAGTTATAAATCTGTGCCTGTACAGCCCGTTCTCCTTCGTAGGGCGCTAAATAACGACGCTTTGACACAACCGTCTGTTACTAGATACCCCTGAGCGTCTGTATGAGAAGCACCGTAAACATAAACCAACATAAACCCATCTGTGTCATTATTAAACACTCAGAGAGAACACAGGACTTTAAACCAGGAGACCGATGTTCTAGTTCCAAAGTATTGTTGAGGTGCGTGTTTTCAGCATATATGTGTTACGTTGTTTACGTTTTACTTAGTTTAGTAGTTGATGAGAACTTGGCCTGTGGACTTTTAAAGGTCGATATGTAGACTGAGTAGCGCTTGAATTTGTTTCGGCGTCAGTATAATTCCCAATTTTTCCGCTTTCCTTTATTTATTATTATTTTGTGTAGTGTGTTTATGTGTATTAATCTCGAACCCTCCTGCTGCCTTTCTTCTTGTTATTTAAGAAGGTCAGTGAATTGTTTGTGTTTGTTAAGAGGTGTGATAGAATCTATGCCATCAATCTCACATTTCAAAGATTTGCTGTTGTGTCACACACACACACACACACACACACACACACACACACACACACACACACACACACACACACACACACACAAACACACAAACCTTATCCACGCGTATGCATCTTATTTATTTTTTGCACATCCTCTCCGTTGCTTAGACACACGGTATCAGCTGTTGTCCAGCTGTTTGATTTGTATTTACTGTTTGGCTTATTTATTTGATAGCAGTAGTCTGCATCTCAAGAGGTGAGAGAAGTGTGAGTTCATGTTTGTGTGTGCTTGTGCTTCTCTTACAGTTTCATCATCATCATCATCTCTCTTGACATATTAAATTGTTAACAATTTGCCAGGATATGTTAATGAGATTTTATTTTGCTTTAAAACTCAACTTCATCTCTGCTATTTTGTTAATACATACATAAATGAAAATCCTTGCTCACAGTAAAATAGGTTGAATGTAAGTTTACTGTAAATGAATGGAACTTGATTTACATCTTACTAAGTTATTTTGTCATTTTTCCCCCCAGTAAATTATAGTAAAATGTCAGCTGTATAATGTGACTTCACAACCATCAGACATAATGTAGCAATATGCTGCTGTAGAATTACTGTAAGCTAAAATAAAACTGATGCACTTTACTGGAAATAGGGGGCCGTTTTCTTCTCACAAAAAGTGAACTTTTAAGAGATACGAGCAGGTCAGCGTTGCTACAAACAAGAGGATCTTATAGGCTATGATGCATTGCTGGAGATTACACTACCCAACCGTATAGTTCAAATGAAGTAGTAAAATTCAACATACACAACAGTTCAGCTGTAACATATGAATCCAAGAACATCATATATTATCGTATAATGTCAAACCAAAAACAGATCAATTTAGCTGATAATATTTACTTACTTTTATTTAAGTAAGGTTTAGAATGTATGACTTTTACTCGTAGAGGAGTATATATTCACAGTCTAGTACTCTTAAATAATTTGGTTACTTTTTCCAGTATTAAGTAGCCATTTATGTTAAAGCAAAAATAAAGGTTTATCCGGAGGTATCTGGATCTTTCCAGGACTGATGATGCCTCACTCTGTTTTTCTTGCTTTTTACGACACTCTTTCTTCTTCGTTTGGGGGCGGGGGGGAAACACAGAACAGATCTATCAGCGAAAAGGTGGTCCTTATCTATCTCTTTCCCCCTGGATGCTAATTAAAGATAATAAACCTTCCACATCATTTCTCTGCAGCTCCAAACTCACCGTCACCTCTGTTCCTCCAGTACCCACACTCACATGGCCAGATGCTGTGAGAACACACACACATATACACACACACACACACACACACACACACACACACACACACACGCACACACACGGTTGTAGGCTTTCCCTGAGGTAGCAGGTGTGTGTAAACTAAAATGCTGTATAGGCCGCATAGGCAACACTGAAATGCGTGTTTAAATAAGCATTGAATGATAAAACGTAGGGCTTTTGAATACACAACGCTACATCTTTACACTCAACATCTTAACACACACACACACACACACACAGATAAATTGTATCATATGTCTAAGTTTAAACCTCTCGTTTATCTCACGCCACGCCTTAAACACAGGTGTTTGGAGAGCTTACAGATGAGTCTGATGCCAGATATCATGTAATGTTTGAGTCTTCTCCCTCCCTCTCACACACACAATTGTTTCCCACAGAAAATTCCCCCTACTTCACTTATCAAACATTCTCCACTCAAACATGTCTTTTCTCAGCTCGGTCAATACGTAGATATTTATTTAGCCCAGAGACAGAGAGTCTCATGAGCAGACCGGGCCTGAGATTTTTATTGAGCAAGAAGATAAAAAGACGAGCTCTGCTCTGTGTCCATTAGGGCTAAAATGTCCAGAAGATCGTCTGATGAAATGGAATAAACTGTTGTGGTTATCTTCCCTGGCTGCTGCAGTGGAGGGGAGCCAGAGAGAGAAGGAGGGGGACCACATCGCACGCTCACGAAACTACACATTATTACACAGACGCAAAACCATTTTTACACACACACACACACACACACACACACACACACACACACACACACACACACACACACACACACACACACACACAAATCTACCCGTCCTTGGTATTGCCCAGGTCTGTATTTATCCCTAGCCATAACAGAGCAAGCAGATAATGGCTGATGGGACTGTCGTAAAAAAAACCTGGCACACGTCTGTTTGGATTAACCTCGTCTCCTCACTCTCTGTTCCCTCCTCAATCCCTCCATTAAGTTTTATTGCAATTTTTTTTCCTACCATTAATTTGCTATCTATCTATCTATCTATCTATCTATCTATCTATCTATCTATCTATCTATCTATCTATCTATCTATCTCTATATTTCCACACTTTACACCAAATTTGCCATGAATAATTCCTTCTCTTCTATTTCTATTATATTGTATATTTATTTTGGAAGTCTTATCAACAGAAAAAAAAACATGGGCTGATTTATGTCCAATATTCATTCTCTAGCTCTGGTTTGGTCACTACCAACTTCCGAGGGAAATAGCTAGCGCTTCAGCTACTAAACAATGCACTATGTTCACCAGCTAGTCGCTAACTTTGTCTGTCTGCTGGTTGGTGGCCGGAAGTATAAAGGGAACCAAGTCGGGAACTGAAGCAGAAAAGTTGAAGGCCTGAAAACCAAAACAATGAACTAAAAGACACTCAAGTATCAATCTGTAGAACTAAGGGGAACCACAGAGGCTATGATAGTTATCTGTATGTTTGATGTGTATGCATTTCACATGTACAAATAAGCTCCACTGGTTGCAATTAAAGAGGCATACATAACCATACATGTATTTATTTGGCATTTTTTAGCTCATTGAATTTGTTTTAAGGCCGCCCAATCTACTTGCAGTCTCACCAATTAAATTCAATGTATTTGGATAGCCAAAAATCACAATTCATACATTTGGCTTTACAATCTGTACAACGCAACATCCTCTGTTAGACCCTGGCATCAGAAAAAGTCCCCAGACCACTCTTACGAATGAACATTGTTGAAACTGTTTCTTGCAACAAAAAAACATCTAATAAACCTGCTGTTTGCCCAGCACCAAACAGCAGATAGATCAAGTTAAAGTGCTGGTTGATAATCTAGCAAGCTATTGACCAAAACAAAACTAATATTTACATTAATCACGTAGTCTGACTCCAAATGTATATAATAGTGCTCAGTGTACAATACATTACATTTACATAATTGGTATTCCATAAGTAATGTAATTGGTATTCTATAAGTAATTTAGGGGGATCTATAGGCAGAAATGAAATATACTATTTATAAGTATGTACTTATGTGTGGAGTTTGCACATTCTCCCTGTAGCAGCGTGAGTTCCTTTTGGGTTCTCCAGCTTCCTCCCGCAGTCATGCAGCTCAGGTTAATTGGAGGCTCTAAATTGCACGCAGGTGTGAATGTGAGCGTGAAAAATTGTCTGTCTCTATAAGTGCCCTGCGAGAAACTGGCGACCTGTCCAGGTTGAACCCTGCCAACCCTAATAATAGAATGGAATGTTTTCGTTAGTGTATAATCAAGCCCCCTTGCGGCCAAGATTTGAATGATGCAGCAAAAATAATTTTAGAAGAAATCCCAGATCACAATCATTCCCAAATCAAATAAATTGTTTTTTATTAGCCAAAAAACTTCAATACTGGAGCTGCTGACTTGTTAAGATGAACATTCCCACGATTAAAACCTTTGTGTTATCCAGGATGTCACTTTTCTCTGAGTCATGTTCAATAAAACCGGAAACAATCATGTTTAAAACCAACAACAAGACAGTTGATAACTTTAGTACACTCCCTGAACCCCAAAGGAGGACATCGTACGCCTGTAAAATGTTGATCCTCGTGTCTGATGAGAATGGGAGGCCAATATTTTATATCCTTGTGGAGGACGGGGATACAATATATCTGACACAGCTTTATTGGCTTACTCTTTAATGACTTCCTGCGCAGAGTGAGACTGGAGGAGGCAGAGGGAATCTAACTTGCTAAGAATCCTCTTTTTTTTTACATTTTCTTTTTTGGGGGATTTTCTTTGAACTATTTATGCTCTTTCCTCATTACCTGCTCGGCTCCTCATACCGATGGCTGATTCCTCATTCGCTTCACTCTATCTACAACGTTCATCGTCATTTGGAGAGACTGTAAAGTAAATGTCTCTTCAACATGATAAGTATATAACCCTGTCCATGTATTCCTTCGTGTACACCTCTCTCTCTTTCTGGATGGCTAAGATGGGGTTACTAATGAGCACATGTTCTGATGATGAAGCCTTTTTCCAAGAATCTCTTCTCCCAAACGCCCGTGGCCTTTGGATGACTCCCCAAGGAGACCATTAATTTAGATATCAGTGTGTGTGTGTGTGCGTATTTGTGTGTGTGTGTGTGTGTGTGTGTGTGTGTGTGTGTGTGTGTGTGTGTGTGTGTGTACATGTGCGTAGGCATGCTCTTGTGCAAAACAAAACTCCCAAACTCTTAGCTGCAAAAACACAACAACCCCTTATCACATATACCTTCTTCCTATCATCATTCTGCACCTTCACCCCAACTCGCTCCCCAAACACCACCCCAAAACATCCTTCTAAGTCATCACCTCCCACCCCCCTACTCTCCCAAAATGCAGACCTTTACCAGCACAAAGTTTAGTAGACTCTTCACACACACATGGAGATACAGGATACTTTTAGCACCCGCCTTCTTCTCCTGCGTACATTATCATGCATAGTATAAGACACAGTGACAATGATGCATTGCACTGATTGCAAACACACACACACACACACACACACACACACACACACACACACACACACACACACACACACACACACACACACACACACACTATCTCAAAAGGCAACCAGGTGTGTAATTGAGGGGAGCCCCCCCCCCCCAACAAAATGGCCAGTGGGCCCCAGTTCTGGAGCCACAAAAAGAGGTTTTGACATCAGGATTTTCCATGTGTTTCCCCAAGAACTGGTTTTATGCAGCTATTCATAGTTGAACAAATACTTTTTTTAGATTAAATAATGGCTTCACATAATGGTTCATCAATTACATTGATTTTAGCGGGTTTTCTCATCATGTGTAGCATGTCTGCCCACCTTAGCCGAGACATCCCTCTTTTTGAGGTTTATACCTTTTTTATGTGTTGACGATATTGTAAAGCCCTCTGAGACAAGCTTGCATATAGTTGAATTGCCTTGTGTAATTATTTAATTAAAAAAGGAGCTTAACTATACTAAATATAGCTTGTTGTTGCAAATCGTAACTTTTCCGAAGGGACTAGATCTGTTTTTAGCTTATTTTGTTGGTGCAGGGATTGAATATACTTCATTACTTCTTGACCTGTAAATGATCATAATTAAGCTTCAGCTCAAGTAAAAACATGTATGATCTCATTTTTTATATTGCAAGTTAAGGAGGCGGTTAGGCAGTACTGCAATAGAAACAAATATATTAAAAAAGGTATCTAAAAACACACCATTTGCATATGAATATTGCCGTTTTCCGTGTTGTGTTACATTTTAGAAATAAATAGGAAACTTTGAGTTCATCCTGAACCAGCTCCCTCTGCATTATTTCCCTTCATGTTTTTCTGAAAAAAGCAGGATCACACCAGATAATGTTCATGGCAATGTCATCATTTCCAAAACTAGTCTAAACATGGCTTAACAGGGAACTCCATAACATTTATGCAGGTGCTGTTAATGTTAGGCCAATCTGGCATGATGAGCGTTGGAGTGATTGTCTCTCTGTCTGAGCTCGACCTCCCCTCTGGAACTGATGGGAGGCTGAGGGGATTCACTTCTTTGTAGAAACTCGTTTTTTTTTGTTGAATCTCATTTTTGGGCTACTCAACACTTAGGTGAGTTAGATGGAGAATTTGGCCTCTACAGATATACGTGGGCATACAGACGATCTGACTAACAGTATCATTATATATATATATATATATATGTGTGTGTGTGTTGTGTCTGAGGATAGGTTTAGGTAAGTCATGTGATTGCAGATTAAATCCTGGGTAATTTAATGTACTTTTCTCTCGAAGACGACGTGCATCACAATTCCACTAGTTTTAGAGGAAGATTTATGTTTGTTTTCATAAAACAATATATGGTATTTGAGACAACGACTTCCGATGTAAAATCTACTTTGAGTATTACGATGTGTAAACTGAATGAGTGGGTTTGCATCCCTATTTTTGATGAATAAGCAATTTCCTGATAATCTAAATATGAATCTAAGTCAAGGATTTTAGGATGCTGCATGTAAAACAAGGCTGCTTACACGCGTTTCTGTACATGCAACTATACGCATGTGGGTGAGCATGTATGCACATGAGACCGGTGTGTTGGCTTTGCCCCTGATGCCTGGCTGACTGGTCCCAGTAAGAATGGGAGCTGATATAAACAGGCTTGGTCGTTCCCACGTCTCTGTTTACACTGGAAGACCCCAGAGCACCACTACCAGAGCACTGGATTCCCTCCACACGGCAAACTCACACACTATTCATCTCTGTCTCATACAGAAACACTCACTCATAAGTAAACACACGTAGCATGTGGGCATGCAGAAACAGTATACATGCATGCATCTATGCAGAAATGCAGCCATGCATATCTAAGTCACGTATTGTCACTGTCTTATCTCCTCCCACTTACTGTTATTGTCTCTAGAGCCCTTTCATTGTGCTTTTATTTTTGTCATTTCCAGCCTTTTCACTGGATCCCACATCACTTCTTGATTGTCTGAAGAAACTCAAATCGGTAAAGATGTAGCATTGTGACAGAGAGTTTCCACAAAGCCATCAAACCAGTATTGAACTCAGTTTTACAACATCCACAAAGCCTCTCAAAAGCTTTAACTCGCTGTCTAAGTCCTTTTGAAATGGGCCTGTGATGTACGCCCAACATAAACAGAACACTGGGGTCCTGACAAACAGACCCAGTTTACAGGCAACAATGAGGTCACCCCTGCAGAACATCTCTGCAGAGACGCATTTGCTGACATGGACGAGTCAAGTTTTTTTAAAGAAATGACATCGTGCTTTTGGAAAGCGTAAGACACAAAACAGCCTCATTTTAGTATGTTTCTTTGGGAGTCTGGAGAAAATTGTATGACCGTGTCAGCTTTTTGTCATGTGAATTCCTAAATAGCCAGACATTCAGAAGAAAACACACCTTTTGGGGCCTGGAGATGAATGGATGTGTGGACTCCATTTACCCATAGGTTGATAATAAGAGTCCTCCCCAAAGCAAACACTTACATTCATTATTTCTGTGTCATCTGTCATAACACATCTACGGTTTAAAACATTCAAGATAGTCAATATTCCTTCAACACGATTGTTACATTTACATACACATGTGCACACATGCAAGCACACAAACACAAATACATTTCCCAGAAGCATGGAAAAATGTTTTATCTCTTACTTTCCCTCAGTCACTCTCTCTTTGACACACGCACACACAGAGTAGTTACAGTGATAGACCGTCTATTTATTCTTAGACATATCTGCATCTATTAAGCCATAAGTGCTCACATCTGTGTGTTTACTGCATCTTATGACCTAATGAGAATAAGAGCATTGTTCCCCTGGGAATAGGCTGCCCCAAAGATGTGCAGCCCAACAAACTATAAACATACTTCTGCGCCGTGCGTCAGCTGCCTTACAACACACACAAACACACGCACACCATCATTGCTAGTGGTCTGACTTCCCTAACCTGCTCTAAATCTAAACCGTAATAGTAAACATCTTGGGAAATCTGAACAAGGCTCTTGCGCAGAATGGACATGAATTACAAGGCTATATATAAGCCCAGGAGGATTGAATGAGAGGGGAAAGAGTAAATTTGGTAACCAGGGAGGAAGAACAATAATAACAAGGCTGAATCATAAAGAAGTTATTTTTCTGTTTTGTTTGGGCGCATGCCAGGAGAGAGAAGTGTTTGCAGTGGTCTTAGCAGGAGAGCTGGCTTACAGGACGCAATGCGTATACAGTATGTGCATAAGCAAACAATAAGTCATGGATATTAACACTCGAAAATAAACGCATTTGAATGTGCACACCTTGAATACACACTAAGACTCACACATTTAAATCTGTGTTTAGTTTAAGCAAATTAATTCATGAGGATTATATGTCATTCTTATCAGATTGACTTTCATGCAGTGTTACATAAAGTAAAGGCCTGTCAAATGAGCTCAAGGAAAAGTATAATCAATGTGAAACCTCATAAAGTCATGATCAGTGTGCTTAAAAGTCACGGTCACTGCAGGATGTGACAGTGAGCAGACAGCTCAGGACAACATTCATTCACTAAATTAATTCATGAGCCACAGAGCGGCTGTGAACTCTCTCATTGATAACACAAACATTCCCAACTGCCTCCAAACTTTACTCCTTCATCTCTTTTGTAGCCTGTCCATGATTCCCTGAGGAGTATTTACTGACCAGATGTGCTCACTTTCCTCAGAGATGTACTAATCCACATAGTTTGAATGTCAATACACCATAAACACTGGGGGGGGGAAGTTACATATTGTTATCTGGAAATGGTGTTAACATAAGCGTGTTAAGTGTAATATTGGCAAACGTAGATGATCACAAAGGCACATTTGTGGACACAGAATTTGGCCACGGTCAAGGAACACGTTAACCCCTTGTTGGACTATTTAAAACTTTTAATGAGTCAAAATGAATTCATAACTACGTATGAGTTAATGAAATATCCTGGAGAAAAGATTTGTTACTCTATTTAATATTTGATGGAATTAAAAATCCAACATTGATCATGTGCTGCAGGAAGGCATAGGTTTTGCCTGAAAAACATCTGGAAAAGTACCTCCAACGAACTTTAAACTGTCTGTTTAGAAATTAAAAAACGTGATACATCCGCAGCGATATGCATGTCTTGTAAAAGTGATAGATTGTTTTATTTTGAAAGTTGTTCCCGGAAATTAGGTATTTTAAAGTGTACTAGGTCAACTGCTCTTATTTTGAAAAACCTCCAAACCGGATAAGGGTTTGCTCGCGGTCCACGGATGAAGGGGTCTGTCCAGAATATATATATATATATTTTTTTTTTACCGTTGACCGAGCTGTTTATGTCTCGGTGTTACTGCACTGAACCAGCTAATGAGGTAGCTGAATAATTTAAGCAAACAATTCAGATACACACATGTGCCATTTGCACGCAAACACAACCGGAAACAGTGTAAATTCCTCGTCCTCAGTGTAACGTTAGACAGCTAGCCTGCTAGCTAGCTTAGCTAACAACTTTTCATTCATTACCGCTTGTGCACTCTCTTTGTTGCTAGCTAACTGGTAGCTGTGTTCTCAGCGGTAGCGGAGTGTCGTTACTCTTAATTTCCAGCCGATTATTGTCAGTTAGATATCCACGTTACACGTCAGTCCATGTGATGCTGATTTAGTTTGCGATTTATAGTTGACAGCCGTTTGTTCGGCTAGCAAAGGGTTTTGCTAGTTTAGCATCAATTCCCCAAACAAGCTTATCAGTTGCGTTACTGTGTAACACAACACTGGGATCAGCTGTAACGTCAATACACCTCGCTTTCTGCGGTGAGCTGAACCTTTAAACATTAACACATTTAACGTCAAGTTTTGATGCATTTTTTATCGACTTTAGCCTCCAATGTATCATCTGCCTTCATCTTGCTTGGTGATTTAGTAGCTACAGAGCGCTCGGTAACGTAGGAGGCTGTATCCCCAGCGGGCAAGCTACCGTTAATAATGCATGGTAACAAATAATGTAGAAGTACCGAAATATAAAATGTCTACATTTCCGAATTGTTTAAATCACTACTCTAATGTGTTGCAGATGTCTGTGTGATTCGTGTTTCGAGTGTTTGAGAACCACATAGCTGGGGTACCGGATGAATTGGTGCTTCAACTAAGGTGACAAGTTGAGCCCCATTTCATAACGTTTTTATTCATATTTACTAATATAGACTGTATCTGTGTGTTAGTTGAGTGTTAATGTGCAAACTATAAGCGGTGTGAATGTGACTCGTGAAAACAAAAGGACATATAGGAAAATCACAAGATAAACAAAAAATCTACGGGCCATTGCATTATAGTCTTTGTAAATGTGTGTGAAACATATGGAATCAAAATTAAACAAAATAAATGTGTTACACTTCCAGCTCAACTTGTCTCCTTCTCCGTCCGTGAAAAGATGATGGTGGCGTTGATGATAAATGTGTGAGGAGAACACTCCCGTGGTCCTCTTGCTGCACCGCACACTTCCTCATGGATTCCAGCAATGACGAGGCACTTGATATCATCATCACCAATGTGGTGGCAACCTTCAGGACCAGGTGCCACCTCAACCTGCGCACCATTGCCTTAGAGGGAAACAACGTCATCTATAAGCCAGAATTTGGGGTATGGAAGTCAAAGACTGCAACAGAGCTCTGCTTTATTTTGAATATGTAGCGCTTTGCTGCATTTATGAAATGGGTCATGTTTGGCAGTATTCAAATTTGACCACTTTTTCTTTTTTCAGAAAGTCCTGATAAAGCTTCGTAAACCCAAAATAACAGCCTCAATCTGGTCCTCAGGGAAAATCATCTGCACTGGAGCAACAAGGTAAGTCACACAAACCATTAACTGACTGGAAGTATGAAAATAAGATCTGGAGCTGCACATAACGCTGTTGCCAATGACCTATTCATTTTCTCTGATGAGAAAAGTGTTTGCTGGTGATATCTTTCCTCCTTATTGTTCATGTAGGAATGTTGCACAACATCAAATGCCAATAAAGTGGAGGGAATACCATTGCTCCTACCTGTCATAGAGACTGCTAACATTACACATCAGAGCTAGAGATTTTTTAGCTTTTTAGCATTTTTTGGCAAACTAACACTGGGAGTGTCAGTTCAGGGCAACAACAACCAAAGACAGGTTGTTGTTGCCCTGCACTGACATGGTTACAAGGTTCTATTAAAAAAAATACACCTATTTTGCATGCCAACCGTAGGATTGTTTTTCTGGCTTTCACTCTATGTTCTTTTCTTTTGTTTAGTGAGGATGATGCAAAAACGGGTGCTCGCAGGTTAGCACGCGTTCTGCAGAAACTGGGCTTCAAGGTGAGCAAATCTGTTGGTTAACTGCATCATAACAAATGCCACACTTTATTTTTGGGGTGGGTAAAGACAGACTCTGTGCAGAGGGAGGCAGGCCTTGGAGGCTTGATCGATCCGATGGCTTTTCTTGACGGTACAGGTTCTAAGAGGAGCCAAGAAAAAGTTATCCAAACTTCTTGAGTGATTTTCACATATCCGCCATTATGGGACACTGTCAGACCTAAATGCAACATTTGTTATATGCTGGGTTAGGTTTGAGTCGTAGAATGTGCAATTGTGTCTTAAGATCACAGAGACGGTTGCTAACCATTGTCGCGGACTTGGGCTTTAAGCTTTGTTGAGCCCACTCTGCCTGGCTCTCTCTCTCTCTCTCTCTCTCTCTCTCTCTCTCTCTCAAACTTGTTTGGTGGTGCACCCCTCAGGCTTCCTGCAGGTTAGCTTCCATCTTTGGTTTATGTTTGCTCATATTCATCTGGAGTGATCGCAATTGAGGCCAATTTATAGGTACCGGGTGGAAAAGATAAGACCAAGATTGAAAGACAAGAGTTCTCCTTGGATGTGAAAAGATAAATACATTGTGTCTGCTTCTGTGTGTTGTCTGTCCAGGTGAGGTTTTCGGCCTTCAAAGTTGTGAATGTCCTGGCCGTGTGCTCCATGCCGTTTGCAATCCAACTTATAGACTTTACAAAGAAAAACCGCCCCATTGCCAGGTAATACAGTACGATACATCACAGTCATTCAAATCATCACCATCCAGAGCTTTCGTAGCAGCATTTAGAAATGATTAATTATTACAAAGTTTGATGATGTTCATTTTGGTTCATTAGTTTTGAGTTATACACATTGATCTCATAAGGGGGGAAAAAAATCAGTCATAATTACCCATTTTTTCATTTACCTTTTGATTCAGTTTAGCCTGAGAACCCTCAATACATGTATTGTAAAGTGAATGGCCTTGTTTACTTTTTGCTTTTAGTGATTCAGTATTTGCACGGACAGACTGACCTCTAGTGGTGGCAGCACTGGTCAGCACCGTTGTACCATAAGCAGACAGAAGATGTTGTGTGTCGGTGTAGTCAGCCTCTGATTCACTTGTTTAAGTGACAACATACACATACTGGCATATCGCACTAGGTCCAACCCTCAGAGCTGCGTATGTACTTGTTTTTAGATGTATATGTACCATACTTAACCCTTGTGTTTTTTTTGTTTTTGTCAGTTATGAACCAGAGCTCCATCCTGCTGCCACGTACAGGATCAAACACATAAAGGCTACTGTACAGGTGTTCTCGACTGGCAGCATCACAGTTACAGGTACATCTCACACTTCCATACCTACATGCACACATGCAGACTAAACTCTCTCTCACTCTCATTTACGCACAGTTAGACAGCACACAAGCTTATGGGATTGAGGTTGTGTTGTCGTAATGCCCTTTTATTGTCTGTAAAAAAAAAAAAAAGCGGCTTGTAAATAACCCAATTCCTCGAGGCATTTTACTCGGGGTGAAATAGTTCATGCCCTCTTTGTATGTCGTGCATTAGGCTTAACTTGACCCAAACTACGTTGTGATTGTATCGGCTATTCTGCGTCTCTCTGTATGTGGGGTTTATTGCCATATTTTGCTGTTAACTGTACTCAAAGCTTATTCTAATGCTTCCATCCCTATCCCATGCTTTAGGACCAAATGTGCAGAATGTGGCCACAGCTGTTGAGCAGATTTACCCACTGCTGTTCGAGTGTAAGAGAGCCCTCTTCAAATGAAAGAAAAAGTGGAAGGAGGAGGCAATGGAAGACAGAGAAGGAGTGACTGATTTGTTCGTTACAAGTGAGGACGCACCTTATCCTCGGATTTACTCGCTTGATTTTTATGGCTCGGCGGAAACAGCCTCAAACGTCTTAACAGGATCAACAGACTTGTACATCACCTGGATTTAAAAAAAGAATCTTCAACAACTCCAGTTGGAGTCTTACAATTTCCCTCTCACAAAAATGTATTGTTGTTGTGGATTGTGTGACTGATTTTAACAGCCTAAACTTGCAAGTATATGTCTTTTAAACATCATGTCTTTGAGGGGAAAACTGGTTTACCAAACTTGACATGACATTGAAGGGAGAGGCACTTGTTTGCTCTCACTCTTACAATTGTCTCTGGGTGTTTTTGCATGCACACAGAAAGACCAGTTGACCGTTTTTACCATTTCAATGCCTCGCAGTTGTGAGACTATTGCGAAGAGTCAGCACTGTAGGTTGACACTAAGAAACCTCACCTTTAACCCTTTATACCAGACGTTGTCACATCTGCTACTCCGTCCATGGCTCGTTTGTAGACGTGTTAACGTAAATACTGTATTACCCATATTTCTGCCCAAAGAGAAAAACAGCAGTCTAACCACAGACTAAGTCTTGACTGTTACACGTGTACGCAAAGTAAGAGCAGGTCCTGTTGCAGATGGACATATCCACTCACCATATACATTCATCTGATTTTAATTGTTGGCTTCTCACATGTCCTTACTTAGTTTGGTTAGTTCACTATACATGTGTTCTTGTTTCTCAACTGTGGCATTGGATCAGAATGCACACAAATTGTCTAATTTAATTACCTGTCATTTCCTAACAATAGTTTTAAACACGGTAAAGATGAAATCTTTGTTTCTTTTTCTAGGCTGGACAATGTACAGATCAAGATCGCTGTCCTAAATGTTTTGGAATTTAATGAAAACTCTTGGAAGGGGTTATTAAGGGATATATTATGTTTCAGGTGGTGTGTTGAGCCACAGATCTCTAACTCATTTTCACTTAAGCCAACCACTGGTTATTACTGGCTACTGGACGAGCCAGATGCTGTCTTAAGGGAAAGACAGATACTAGATACCAATCAGTAGCTAGCTTTCACTTACCACAGCTATTGGTTAGTCCCAGGCTGAAGTTGGGGTGAGACAAGTCAAGGCATATAGTTCAGGAATATAGTTCTTAAAACACTCCAGAATTGGTCTGGGGAATTGCTGCATAGGAACAAGGCAAAGTAACAGAAAACTCAGTGGGAAAATGGATGGTAATGTTTAAGTAAATGACTAAAAATTACGAATTCAGCCATTCAGTTAAGTTATACAACGTTTATGGCAGTTAATTGAGCACGGACACTCGTCAAGAGCTTTGGCAGTACATTCGTCTGAGTTTTTCAAGGAACATAAGACCATGCACAGTGTTCAAAGAGCCCATGCTTCTAGTATTAGCCAGTACCTTCACTGTCTAGGAAACAAAAAACACCTTCATAGAATATAATTTTCCTAAACAACAAAAAACAATGTTTAAGTGTTTTTAAATGTGAAAACCTAATGACAGGCAACGTAGATGTATGTATGGGATCTGATGGAAAAGATGTTGATAAAAAAAACTCGGACATGTTGTCTCAAGATGGACTTTTTGAACCAGTGTCAACTGAGCATTTGTGACATTTGTTCAGAATTTTGTATTTTGTATAAAAATAAAGGTTCATGATAAAACGCCACCATGGTATTATGTCCTCTCGTTTTGCCTTTTCCTGATTACAGGTGGAGTGAAGCATGGAGTGAAGCTCTTCCAATGGAGCCAAGCTTTTCAGTGTGACAATACAAATATGTTTCTACATTTTCCAACATGAAAAAAAAGATAAGGAGGTATCAAAAGTACAGTACATATTAAAATGGACACATAGAATGGTCATTATTTCTTGCAGTAAACTTCCCACGTGTTAATCACCTAAGTTTAATTTTAGCATCACAGACACAAGTAACATAAAAAAAAATGTTTTACAGTCCATCCAATATTTCTACTAGATCTGATGAGTTCAGTATTTATTTGCTTGACTGCTTGCTTGTAGTGTTGATTTATTATAATTTTCTTGATTGCTTGTTCCCATAAAATGTAAACGATGTGTGTAAACCTGTGTATCTGGTACCACGTAGATTGTGGTAGACATATGTCGACGCTATGTTCTGCAGCATGACTGGTTTGAGCCTTGTTCATGTTATTACATGACATAAAACAGGGAGCAGCATATAAATAATGGTAAAGGAAATAATTTGAAACCCAAAGAATGTTACATACACAGACATTTGCAGTGATTAGTGTGTAATCATTAAGAACATCTTTGATTTTTTTTTTTTTCATGGTGTTCCAAAAGAGCCATTCTTTACCAGCCGCCACAGCACAGCCACACACGCTGGTACTTCACTTTGGGATTCTGTTTGTGAGTCAAAATGTGGTCCAGGCCACCTATTATAGCAGGAACCAGCACAGAAGCGTTCTTGAGCACTTTGCCAGGTGTTACGGTACTATTTGACGGATATTTTTCACCGCGATCGTGCAAAATGCAGTCGTGAAACTTTACAGATGTGTAGACAAGGTGGTTGAAGGGCTACTTGCCCACCTACTACAGGTGTGTAGTTGAGATCAAAATGAAGGCTGAGATGGTTGTGGTCCGAGCAAGGGCGTCGGATGTAAAGGGGTGGGAAGTAGGGAAGGGGTCTTGGTCCCCTCGACTTTACACCACTGGCCTAATTTGGCGTTGTAGCTCTAGTTGGTCTCTAGTTTGTAGATGTATATAATGTCTGACATCACAATGTCAAATCAAAATGGAAAACAAAAGGCTGTCGTAGTAAAGTGTGAGCACTCATTCGAGGAGCTTCATCAGTTCTGCTGGAGTCAATTATATCCTGGCCTTGAGGCAAAATGCCCCATTCAGCATTATTGGACCTGTATTCTTAAATAGGGACATAAAGAAAGAAGGGGACTAAATTCATGTTATTATTTAAAATATATTTCATAATACAAATATATTCAATCCCTATTGTTACCTTTTTTTTTTTACTGCCTTTTAACTAGCAAGAGTGAACCCTGAGATATCCTCGTTTGAGCAAATTCACATAATACTTCTCCATGATTTAATTATTTCCTATTTACGCAATTTCCACCATCCCTTTCTTGTTAATTTCTTCCTTTACATACTTACAGCATGTAGCAGGAAGGAACTATATGACAAATATGTTATAATAGGAATCAGCTGGAAATCCACGGATGCACAGGTGTGGGTGAGGTGTATGAGTTGTGCTCCAGAGTCTTAACAGTGCTAATATATTGTCCTCTTTGGCCCTTCGCTCTCCACTCTCCTTCAGGTGAGGTGTTCAGTTGTGGTCCGTATAAAAAAAGTCTCTGTTGATGTGCTGCTGCTGATCTGGCTCTCCCGAAGCGATCCACTTCACAAATCAGTTTACTAGATGCCTTGACAACATTAAGATCATGTGTAGGCTGCCATTTATTTCTTCGCCAGTTCTTTCGATATCTCCTCCAGAGTGCGACCTTTGGTCTCCGGGATACAGAAGATGACGAACACCAGTAGAACGAAGCTCATGGCAGCGTAGAGGAACATCACATTGGCCACGCCAATCTTTTCTAGAAAAACAATAGCAAGGAAACGTGTCCTCAAATGTCTGCACATGACCTCAGGTAGCATACCAGTATGTTTTGCCTGCAATAACCAAGCCTATTTTGCTATCCCAGTACGAATACGTGGGAAACAAGGTGAGACACACCTTCAGAAAGTAAACAAACCGGTTAAAGCACGAAATCTCAGGCTATCAACAGTATAGAGTTTGCTAGTTGTTGCAATACACATTACATACGTTTGCCTGTTATTGAAAAAATATGAAAATACAAAGTGAAGAGCATACAGCTGTGTAATGGCTTAAACGTTTGTTTACCTGCAGCTATTGTTTGCGGAAACAGAAACGGATCTCCTAGTGAATATGTGCCCGAGTTGCAGAGACAGTTTTTGGTAAAATGTTAACTCTACCACAATGAACTTGAATCTACAATTATTAATTATAACTAATACCACACACACACACCTGTAATTGTGAGGAAGGTCATAGAGATGAGCAGGTTAGTGGCCCAGTTTACAGCCGACACCACAGAAACAGCCTTTCCTCTGACTCCCATTGGGAAGATCTCGCTGATCACCACATACACCACTGGAAAGAAAAGAAAACACAAAGACACATGTTCAAGGATGGAAGTGACCATTAATATGGCACAAATACAAATAACATGATCAGAATAGAAATGGCAGCATGTAGAATTTTGATATTTAACAATTTTGTGTGGGAAGTTGAAAGCTTTTAGGGTTTACTGGAACGTTTCAAATTCACCTGTCTGTAAGTATGAGTTGTATGTATGATAACCATTGCTGCACTTTGCACTTCACAGCACAACGTGCTATAAGCTGCAGTCATGGGAACCAAATAAAGCCAAACAAAGTCTGTGAGCATCGCCTGGGAGAGCATATGGTTCATAGCTGCTGTTCTATTGCAGACACTTGGCGCTCACCTTTGAAGAGTCAACAGTGTGTGTGTGTGTGTGTGTGTGTGTGTGTGTGTGTGTGTGTGTGTGTGCACAAAAGTAGTGGGTGAATAAAGCTGAATGATTTGGTGCTTACTTGGCCCGAGGCTAATGGAGAAGGCTGCCACAAACACCAGCAAGCTGATCAATGACGCCCACTTCAGTAAGGAAGACCCTTCTCCATAAGTCCTTCCTCCAGCTGACTCCAGGATCCCTTCATCTTCTCTGTTACTCTGCTGTGACTCCTCACTAATCCACTGGTAGGGGAGATCAGTTGAATAAATGTCACTGTTTTCCAGGCTTATAGAGGTTTCGTTTAAATCCCACGGTGCATGTGTGTGGTTTAATATCGAGTGACTTTTACACAGGCTGGTGAGGTTAGTGTGGCTTTGCAGTGTCAATGTACCAAGTGCAACTAGTGAGATTCCCATCGCGACAGCACCCCCACACAAAAATCTCTTGGGTCCCACGCTGTCGACCAGCAACACGGCTGGGATGGTGCCGACTACTTTGACCACTCCGAACCCTGTGGAGGCCAAGGTCGCTGCGGCGTCACTGTTGAAGCCCACACTGCGGAGAAGTGGTGAAGCGTAGGACAGGATATTGGGCTGACCGGTGGCCTGCTGAAGGAAGACTAAGATCACACCTGTTAGCAGTCGAGAACGCAAGTTGGCCTTGGTGCTGAACAACTCCAAGAAACTATGCTCCGATTCCTCTTTCAGCCCTGTCCTGATGTCCATGAGCTCCTTTTCCACATGCTCGTGAACCCCACCTCTCAGTCTGGCCAGCACTATCTTGGCCTGCTCCACTTTACCCTGGCTAACCAGGAAGCGTGGACTCGGTGGGAGGAACACAAGGACACTGATTTGCAGCAGCGCTGGGGGGATTACGAGTCCAAATGTATACGCCCAGCCATGAGGCAGAGTGGCGAAGGCGTAGCTACAGCTGAATCCCAGCATTACACCCACGACCAACATCAACTCGTACAGCGTCACCAGCAGACCCCTCCGCTCCCTCGGTGAGATCTCTGCAATGTACAGACACGCTCCTGTCCCTGACAGCGATGTTCCCATGCCGACTATCACCCGGCCCAGCGTGAGAGCAATAAGCGAGGTGGCCACGATGAGCAAGATGCTCCCTCCGACCACCAGGGCCGCGCTCAGGAGCAAAGAGCAGCGCCGGCCGTAGCGATCCAATATATGACCTCCAGCCAGGCAGATGAGAAGAGCGCCGAGCAGGTGGGAGCTGACCAGAAGTTCTTGTTCCCGGCAGGAGAGGGAGAGGAGGCCCCGAAGCTGCAGCAGGACCCCAGAGGTTAGGCCCATTTCATAGCCCAGCATCAGGCCGCTCAGAGAGGCCGCTCCAGCCGCAACCAGCACCAGCCGGATGCTGCCTGGAGATAGGAACAGAGGGATAGAGGGCAAGTCAGAGGATATACGATAACAGCCCAACAACAAAATGCCTGTGCCCAATGTCCATCCTCGAGGTCTCACAGAGTTTGATAAATTGTCCCATAAGAGCACACAAACAAGTTGACAGGTTTAAAGAAACAGTGCTTTAACACAGTTTTGACTGTGTTAAAGCAAGGGTTAGTTATGTATTCTAGAAACCTTTTTTTTGTTATATTTGTTGAAATCCTCTTTACACCCCGACAGTAATTAGTGAACACACTGCTCAGTAGCCGCTGCTCTGTGGCTTATTGTTTTACAGTGTGATTGACAAACAGCTAATGGAACAACAAGGATCGGTACATACTGTACCTGCTAAGCAGGCAGACAGCTAGGTGAGTTTAACTTTGTTTATGGCACAATTGTACGAAGACTTTTTTACGACAACTTTGAGCCGATTGCTTGTATAAACCCCCTGCTTGTTTTTGAGTTGGAATTAAGTGTGCTCTACAACGCTTTATAGCTCATCGGTTGTTTACGTCTCCGATTGTTAATTGGCTCACTTTCAATGTTTTGTACGGTCTGTTTGGCTTACCGCGAACAGAACTACCAGTACACACACTGCTGAGTACTTCTCAGCCGCTGCCCTGTGGCCCAAGACACAGTGGGGGAAAAGAGATTACTCAGACGACTTGAAGCCTAAATAAATGGGTCAAATCGTGGTTATCATTTTGGGGGCGTGGCTTTGGAGCGAAGCCTGAAGGGAGAGGCAATTTATGAGAGACAGCGAGTGCGATTACTGGCAGTGGCAGGCGTGTGGTAAACTAGGTGTCAGGACAGAGAGCGGCAAGTATGTGGCAACTCTGTGGCAGGCGTCAGTCAAGTGCCAGAACAGCGGCAAGCGAACGCCACTCGTTCGGCATCCCTGGCATGTTAGTTTAAATGTATTTTGCTTTCTCTTATTGACACGTTATGAAATTGTACATGTGCAATTGTTGAATAAAGAATAAAAAAGCTGCCAAGCTGAGTGGGTGGAGCCACATTTCCTGGGAACACCCATTGTTGTTACACAGGTCAGCTGCCGTAAATCATATTTATGATTTTAGTTGAGTCAACTGAGCCCCCTGTTCTCTGTATACATCCTTCGAGCAACCTCGCTGTACTTTTTTGTTTAACATTCATTTTTATTTATGTATGATTTTGCTGGTTTTGAAACCAAAAGGAACAAAATATACTCTTTCCAAATAATTACCTTTTTAATATAATTTAAAACTATTTATCAAAACGTTTTTAAATACAGGGTGTTGGTAGGTGCCACGGGCTGCCAGTGCCAGTAGTTGTCACAGGAGTACCACAACTCGTGAGAGACTTGAAACCAGTAGCCAGCGATGTGCCACCAGTAGAGGGGCAGTAGTCAGAGTCCTGACGCCTGGCCGACGCCTGACACACGCTTGCCACTGTGGGGCCAGTGCCACAAGGAGAAGCTTGGCCTTGCTGCAACTTTCTAATTTCCTCACTAAATTTCGGAACTTTTGGAGCTGGTGCTTCTAAATTGAGCTTACTCTAGCTGGTCTCTCAAATGTTGCCGACCCCAGCTTTGAATGAACAATATACAACTAATTATTATATTCAGAAAGTGCACAACTTAAGGTAAATAAAATCACACAAATGACTGCCCCAGGTGTGTATTACCTTCCTAATTCAACATTTGTTGTTCTCATCTGTTTTTGTAGCCAGGGAGTCATGAGGGAGAGGAACGGGTTGATCTATCAATGAGCATCTTCAGCGGTAAGGTGTTAAAGAGCAACACACTGACCCTCTTTTAGATCCAGCATGGTTATCATGGTCTGTAGCTGACCCTACCTGACAACAAGACAACCATTTGTTCCTTCTGCTGATCAAACAAGTAGTGTTCTTGTTTACAGCTAGTAACGGTTTAATGCAATGGATGGTCTCATGTGCAGTTGCAGGTATTAGGTTAACAGTGTGATAATCTCACCAAAAACCAGGGTTGTCAGGCAGCCAAGGTTATAAATATAAAATATAATATAATATATATTATGTGTACAGAAACTCCACTTCAGTCAGGGAAATGAGTTAAAAAAATGATAAGGTAAATCACCCATTTGAATAGATACATATGTACATGTGTACAGTACATGACAGCATGATGTAAGAGGGGGGAATGTGGTAAAAGGTCACTTAGCGTCAACACAATGATATCATTATTATATCATAATTCTTTTGAAGAAACTGGATGCCGTAACTTTTGGCAGGGTCACAGCTTTTCTCCCCCGACCATGAAGTCGCTTTAAAAGTGCTGACTGTGTGGAATTAGAGGTCAGACGTTCACAAGAAGAATGCTGAGGCAATCTTGTCAGTCATTGTGTGCGTGAGTGTATGTGTGTATAAGGGGTTTAAGCCTGAATGCTTTATCAGGGATGTATCACTGTGAGCTAACAGATACCCCTCATCATAATAGAGATAAGAAAGACAAACTTCTGAATGAATCACAACTGATGAGCTTAGCATGTAAATGTATATATATGTATGACCTTTTGATATTCACATGTACTTGTTTTGCTATATTGCTGAAGCACTTGAATTATGGTTATTATTTAAACCTGCTAAGTCTGTTTTTTATAATAGACTGTAGATAATCATGCAAGTGAGACTTGTTGTTTTTGTTTTCATGTAATTCTCATAGCGCAACATGCAAGAAAAACAGAGCTGCAGCTGCAAACTGCAGGGTCCTATACAGTAATTTGCTTTGACTGTTGCACTGTATAGCCCTCTCTCAATCCTTTTCCATAACAGACATTATGTATAAATGCGATTGCAATGTCCAACACGTTAGCACCCAGAATTGTCAGTTTAAATCCTGTTTGCGATTGTAATTGTATTTTTGGCGAAAAGATTGATTCAGAATGGATTGGCCATGGTCCTGATGAACTCCAAGAAACTACGATCTGGTTCCTCTTTAACCCTGTCATGATGTCTATGAGCTCCTTTTCCACATGCTCTATTCAGTCAGTAACCTGTGCCCTTTTACAAGTAGTTTGTGATGAACGCATGTGACACTTTTGGTATCACGCCAGCAAGGTTAGAGTGACCCAGGACACAGGCGTTAAAAAGTTAGAATTTTTTTGGGGCTTCGTCGTTAATCAGTGTTTAAGGAAACAGTTGATGTGAAGAAGTTCAACGTGCAGCAAATGGCATTCTAGCTTTAATTGAATTATCTGTTCCCAGATCTGGTTTATTGATTTATCTGGATAACGTTGCTGTACTTTTTAACATCAGTCCAAGTTCCAGATTTCAGGGAGGTCACGCTGTGGCGAGGTAGCCCCTTTGTACCGGATATATTAGGTATACCCTCACTAAACATACAAATGTATTAACATGTAACCTCTAAACATATTCACCTTAAAAACACATGTTATTTTATCTTATAAGAAAATAATGCTGCCCTCTGTTTTTACCTGTGCCTCGTTGATGCTCCAGTTTCCGGGTCTCAGAGGGGTCAGAACTCAAGTGCTTGGTCTCACTGTTGCGATCCATTGTCAACCACCTTTATCCGTAGACCTTGAGAAAACAGATACAAACCAACACATTCAAAACAAAGAAACATCATTATTAATTATGCAAAATAAACATGAAACCATCTGACAGACTCTCCCCTGGTGCCCATAGATACATCTAATGCTGAACTATTTCCCTGACATAAAGGAATATGCATTAATATTTCAGTCCTGTATACGGAGTAGGACAGTCCCTTCAGAAATACATACTCTCTCACCAGTTATGAGCTGTGTGTTGATGGACACCGCAGCATTCTTCAAGAGGGAAATGACCCCCTTCTATGGGGATGAAGATGATGGAAATCTTCATCTAACTGATGATTGTTTTCATTTCTATTGCCAATATGACACTACGATTACACTTGCAAAGGTATTGCAAAATAAAACCCTACTTTTAAATATGAATATACACATGTTTATCTACAAAACCTTTACGTAACTTTGCCTTAATAAATCTGCAAAACTTTGTGGTCTAAATCATGAACTTTAAAACCTGTAAATAGGTTTTGAAGAAGACGTTTGTTTTAATTCAGCAGCAGCACCATCTCGTGCTTGTCATAATTGATATATTCATATGTTGTGACTGACACTACAGAGTGAGACTACATGTTCTATGTGTTTTTGTATTAGTTTTCTGTCCACTTGAAAGTCCATGACTTGAGCTACAATGTTGCAAGGTCATTTTGTGGACCACCGAGGGAAACACAACGTCTTCATGAACTTTATCAAATGTAGCAGCTCTCTCTAACACAATGACTTCAAATATGGGCATGCCCACTATTTTACGTCCAACTTAAGCCAATTTCGCTTCACGAAAAGTTAAATTTTAGGCAAGGTATTAAAAAAATGTGACACTTTCCTACCTGACAACCCAGCGGTGTCCCTGTTGTTATCTGGAATTCGTGTCTACCGGTCATTCGCTTTCTTTCTAGCTTTACTTCCCAACTCTTCTGTCTCTCATGTCGGTGCACGCACGCGACCTGGTTTGCTAAAGCACTTGCTTAGCCCCGCCCATGTCTGCACAAACGACCAATAAGAAACGTGTATTCAGTCTAGGAATGCCTGACAAAGATCCTTATTGGTCCAAACGTGTCAAGCAGACATTACTTATAGTTCAATTTATTTGTAATGGAACAGTGTGGCTAATATGTCTCCTTTGTGGTACAGTATGGAGAGACTAGTTACTAGCAATAAGCATATCTTTCACTGGGTTGTTTTGTATAGCTTACAGTTGCCATTAGAAATTATTATGAAGTGTTTGTTTTCCTTTTTTTGGAGTGATCATCACTTAAAAGTAACCAGTGATAAAATACATCTGCATCAATAATGGTATTTCTCTCATACTGCATGCAAAAACAAACAGGGTGGTCACCTGCTGTTGCTCGGTTCCCATGTCCCATTTCTATGAATGCGCAGAACTAAGCTGTCACACCTGTCCTGCAGCTTTACAGATGGCAGAATGTATGCTTATGTGCGTAACACTCTGTGCTTGGCATTCCTTTCTGGAGATGTATTTAGATATTCAGTCATGACATATGGTGACATGTTTCTGATCTGTCATGTTATCCTCAGTTAAGTTTACCATAGGCAAGTGTGTGCAAGTGTGTTATGTAATAATTCAGTAACCAATATAACTATGGGTGGCCTACTTGTTGGAGTCTGGTCGATAATATGACAGCAAATAATCACTTAATTATTATTATTATATAACTATGTGACAACGTACCTTGGCAAATGATCCTTTGGAAAGTCATTTATTATCTATAGTTTAGCTCTACCTCACCATATAGGAATGCAGTGTCTCAACAGGGACACACTGCATTAAGTCAAACACACTTTGTAATGGCAAGGCTTCTTTTTCCTTTTTCTTCTTAATTCAAGACAGTCAAAGATTTACTCAGTCAGCAGGAACATATTGGCAACATAATCAGAAGACACATGTATTGATGGTTTAAAGGTCAAACTTGCATAATGTTTGTCCATACAAATATAAACAAATTAATCAATGGATTCTCTTTTTTTATTTGAAGTAGGCAGATCCTTTATGTATAACCAACCACTGTGTAAAAACACTCCATTATAAGTCAAACCAAGTATATTGAAAATCATACGTGGCTCTACAAATACATATACTAAAGTAAGCTATTGTAACTGATTGAAAGTGGTAGAAAACTGAATAGAAAATGGGAGGTAACATATTTAATAAACAGGCTCATTACAAGTTAAGGCACATAGTAAAAAAGTCAAACAGTGCCATGTTGTGAAACTTAAAAAAAAACATAATAAACAGAGTAGAACATTTGTCAAAAAGTAAAAACTAGTATTGTCGTAAAAATGTGCTAACAAAATAGGAGTGTAGTATGTTTTTTGTGAAATGTCCTAAAAAAGTTGTTGTACTGTGAGGAACTACAAATACTGATACTGATTTAAAAAATCATAGGTTAGTGTGTTGTAAAAACGTGTCATTAAAAGTTATAGTTGTATATGTCATATAAAATGTCACAAAATGTCATACATAATATAATAAAGTATATTGTATAAATTGTCATGAAAATTTTAAGTTCTGTAAGTCATTTCAAATATCATAAAGAAGTCATAGTCAATGTGACGTCCCGGGACAGAGGATGTCGTATGTGTACAGATTGTAAAGCAAATTTATGGTTTTGTGATATTCAATTGAATTGAATTGAATATTATATTGTAAGAAAATGTCCTAAAACATAAACATGAATTCATTAATTATTTGTGTTAACTAATTAAATATTATAAAACATATAATTAAGGCCATGAATAAGTAATAATATAGCATGGCATGAACATTTTTTACTATTAAAAGTATGTATTAACAAATTATTGTCATAAAAAAGTGAAAGTATTGTATTTCAGGAAAAAATATATAATTAAAAGTCATAGTATTTTGTGAAAAAATGTATTTGATGTCATTACAGGCATTGATGAAGTTTCCTGTATTATCATATATTAGAGATAATAAGTAATTGAGTGCTGATGTCAGTAATGTCATATTTGTTATCTGAGAAAGTATGAACAACTGGTTTATTTATTCAGTTTAAGACATGGCCAGCAGATGGCAGTGCATGACTATTGCTGCTGAGCAGATCTGAAAAAATTGGAGAACACCTTTTCATTTTCTAATTGGCTTAAGCAGCAATAAGTAACTGTCTTTACCCTCTCTGTAAGCTTAGACCAATACTAAAGATGATGATGGTAAAAACTACTGAGACAGATGTTAATTTAGTTTTCAGAGCAAACAAAGAGTGCAGTGGAAAGTAAAGATATGAATAGTCTGTAACACAATCCACAATTTGTGTAGATCTTGATTCTGAAAGATGTCATCAGGATTTTCAAATTCTAAAAAACATGGATGTTGTGAAGTTACTTTAAAAGATTACATTTTCCCCAATCATATTTATGTTGATAAACCTTGTGTGGACATTCTGAATGGGAATCACTGAATTTCCAAACAACTTCTTAGACAAATAATGTCAAACTGTTATCTGAAAAGTCCACAGAGTTAAACATGTTATGGGTTTCCACTAAAACGCTTTCCCAACACTCCTCTTATAATGCAAATCCTTGTAGCAAAACTCTTTTTTTCATGTTACCCACTTCCCAGGGAGTTTGAGGTCAAAGGTCATCTGCATGCAGTGTCCTCTTTAAAGACACCCCAGCAGACACAATTAACCATGAACACAACCTTTAGCTCCAGCAGAAGGCGCTAAACCCTGCTGTAATCTTATTGAAGACACAGTACATCATTTATATCATATTATCATGCATGCAGTTGCAGCTTTAGCTTTGTGAAATCAATGCTCTTCTAGTGCAATGTAACTCTGCTCTGGTTCATTAATATGCTTTGACCTGGAGTGGTGTTATCATTCGATCTGAGGCCAGCCAATACTTTGCCCGCCAACGGATCCTTCCACACACACACACAGCCACTTGGACGTCACAATAATGGTTGTGTAAGGCTGCTGACGCATGGAGGGGGGTAAAGTCCGTTTAACACTAATGTGGGACGTTTGCCAGTGGCCAGTAGCCCAAGCTCCTTCCAAATAGAAAAGTTAATGTTAACCAGATCATTCTCTACATGTTTTAGTTTACTCAATAACTTAAAAATGCTTTGATGTGCTTATTTTCTATTGAGTCAGTATTTTGTAAAAATTATCATCATATTTTAAACAAAATGAAAATCAATCAAATCAATATATAAATAATGACAAACAAGGTTCTAAGGTGTAATAAAGTTAAACTTTTATTGCAAACCGGACATGGTCACATAAATCTGAAACAATTTTACAATTTACAGTACATTGAACATAAATTGTTACATATATATATATACATATATATCTTTAGGCATACCTCAAGTCATCTTTTGTTCAATAATATACATTAAAACTAGTACACATAACTCAAATATACAAACAAACTTAAATACCGTCAAACTGTATTACAGCAATATTAAAATGGAATGTTCAGTTTCGACGTCATCAGCCGCCGTTAAATTATCGTGAGGCGAATGGAAGACGACATGAGGGGGACACAGTCGACAAGCAGAACTACACAAACACTCGTGAACACATCACTCTCTTTGTCACCTAGCAGCTGTGCTCTCTCTTTCTCTCTCTATCACCATTATTGATTTATGTGCAAATGAAGATATGAAACATTGTTTAAGTTCTTTACGTCTCACGTTATTGCTGCAGCAGGTGTGTTGATTTGGTGCTACACCGTTCCTCTCTGGTAACTGAAAAAACAAAAAAATTGCTCTTCTCAACTGAAGTCAGGTGTGCAACGAAATTAAACGTGGCAACTTTAAAATTAACGCTGACAAACCCAAAAGATGTGACATCTGATGGAGAGGAAAAATTAAATAAAAGGCACATTTGAGAGAATAAATAAAAGCTCTCCCTTTGTAACATTCAGCTTCAAATAACTCCCTTTTCAACCACACAGAAAATAAATGAAAAGAAACTAAAGCACCAAATGAATGTCGTCGCCAAGCTACGTATTAAAACTCAAAAGGAATTTCCCCTGTGGGTGACAGAATCTCAAACGACTCTCTACATAGATGAGGATGCAAATCCTTGTCAGGGCTGGTACAGTCGGGGTGCAGCCTTCCTCTTTTGAGGGAAAGTGGAAGTTGGTGTGTGTGCTTGTCGGTTCGGGGTTGAGGGGGCTTCTAAGCTGCCTGAGCTGTGTGCAAAGGACCTCCACTATCAGGTAAGAGATGGGCAATTGAAGGCTGCAGTTTGTGTTTATTGTGGAAAGTTGAAGCAATTGTGCGTTGGTTAATCAGGGTGAAATGGAGGATTGCGACCTCAATGAGTGATCTAAAGAAAGCAGACTTCCTCTTGCAGCAAGTCTTCTTTTAAGAGTTGGCAAAATTATGGCAAGTACAGATGTTTCAATTCTTTGCAGATGCAGAGTTGCTTCAGAAGTATCTTCTATTGCCCCAATGGTAACTGTAAGGTGGGGTCAAGATGCACGTCAATGGACACACCACATTCCATGTCCTGTAAGTCTGAAATGGTGTCCATTGAGGGCCTGTGTTTAAATCCTATAGGTAGGAATCCATAGATGGGGCATAAGAGAAGCCCACAAAGGCCTCGGCAGCCTCTTTGATGCTGGCTGTAACGAGCGCGCTGTCTGGGGAACAGCCAATGGAGCTGGGCACCGGCTCGTCTGTGAACTCTGGATCAAAGTGCCGCAGGTCATTAGGTCCCGTCTGGGAGGGAGGAAGGAAGGACAGGGATTAGTCGAGCAGTAAAATACCTTGCCATATCTGGAAATGTGCGAATTCCTAGCGAGGATGTTGCATGCTCTTGATCTGGTCGTCTAAATGTGAATACTAAGGACTAAGACAATAGTAAGCCTGCAGACTTTGGATACTATACTGTAAAAAAATCATAAATATACCATATTCAACACTTATTGGGGTATTAAAAAGGAACGTACCACATTGGGGTTGAAGGGAGGGGTGATCTTTTTGGCATTGAGGTCATCCCAGTTGATGGGGGAGAAGAAAACGTGTTTCTTAATTTCAATCTGTGAAGAGACACAAATGATGAATAATTAAATGATGTCCTTTAACACACATAATATGTAAATATGAATTCTAACAATTACACACATACAACTAAATAACAAAGCACGTACAAAGTCCTCTGTACAGCCCAGCCTCTTGGTTCGGTCCTTCTGAAGCAGGCCCTCAAGCAGGTGTCTGGCTGCGTTTGAAATGTTGGGTTTCAGCTGCAGCGGCTTGTTCAGGATGTTGTCGTACATCTCCGCTGTGTTGCGGCTGTAGAACGGAGGCTGGGGAAGAGACGAAAAATAATTGATGAGCATCCTGGTAACAACAAGGAGCAAGGAATCCACATAACCAACAGTGATTGTGTCATTTTAAATCATGTATAAATACGTAAAATGAGATAAGAGGGCACCACTGTGTGCAGTATCACTCGATATTCTGGAGAATATTTCTGACATTTAAGACAACTTTACTATGAACTCATGTGAGGTGAATGTCAATGTTACTCACCAGGCCATAGAGCATCTCATAGAGCACAGCTCCTAAACACCACCAGTCTACCGTCCTGTCGTACGGCTGCTTGTGTAGAACCTCAGGAGCCAAATACTGCAGACAGAAAAAGACATGGAGAAGTGGTCAGCTACATTACTGAATATTACACAGTGCTGTCAAATTCTGAATCACTGGAAATGTTTTCCTTACCTCTGGTGTACCGCAGAAGGTTGACGTGGTCCCTTTGGGTTCAATGTTCTCCTTGCAAAGGCCGAAATCCGTAAGAATGATGTGTCCTTGAGAGTCCAGCAAGATGTTCTCTGGCTTCAGGTCTCTGTAGACGATGTTGAGGGAGTGGAGGTAGCCCAGTGCGCTGGCGATCTCCGCTGCGTAGAACCTGGCTCTGGGCTCGAGGAAGCAGCGCTCTCTCTGCAGGTGGTAGAACAACTGGAAGACAAGAAAAAAAATATATATATTTTCAGCAACAAAACTTGAAAATGTCTTGGTTGTGTTATAGATGATCTAAAAAGCAGCACCAGCAGAGAAAGGATATTGGAAGAGCGTTGATAAAAAAAAAAAAGAATACAAAGATAACGAGGAAACCGGATGGGAGTAAAGAGGCAGGAAGGCTTAAAAAGTTTGACGAGGGAAGACAGATGAGACGAGGGCCAGAGGTGGAGTGAGAGAGCAGATGATAGAGGGGGAAAAGAGGGGAAGAAAAGAGAAAGGGGAGAAGGAGAGTAAATGTGTCCTGTTTCCCGATGAGGCCCATATTTAATCAGCACTGTCTGTGCTTGTCCAACAATCGCAGGAAATTAGCTGGATTAGACACACACCGAGTCTGAATGGCGCTGCTAATTTTGGCCCAGAGTCTCCCCCGCTGTCCCAACCCACCCCATGATTTCCTGAGAGGTGTTTCCTTTACAGAAAGAAAGACAAGAGAGTGGCTGCTTCTATTCTGCTTTTCATGACAGGATTTCCTCTCTGTCTGTCTGTGTTTCTGACTAATGTTAATCTCTGATTCTGGCACTACATTATTCTACGTAATACTTCCCTTCTTCCCCCAACTATATCCATCATTAAAATGTCCTTCTATCCTGTTCGTTCCTCTTTAGCTTCTTCTTTAAATAGCTTGTTTCTCCTCTATCGTCTCTGCTTCACATCCTTATCTTGCGCTGTTCGGCAGTTCAGCGGGTAACTCACCTCTCCTCCATTGATGTAGTCCAGGATGAAGTAGAGTTTGTCCGTTGTTTGGAAAGAGTAGTGCAGGCCAACCAAGAACGGGTGCTTGACATTCTTTAGCAGCACATTCCTCTCTGACATGATGTGTTTTTCCTGAGGAAAAAAAAAAGCAGGGGTTAAAGGTTGACAAGGAGACCCCTTTTGCTGCATGTGTACTTTTTGCACGACTGCATACACATTTACCTCCTTCTTCTTGAGGATGGCCTTTTTCTGTAAGACTTTGACTGCGTAAAACTGGTCATCTGCACGGTGGCGTGCCAGCAGGACCTTGCCAAAGCTCCCCTTGCCGATCACCTTCAGGAAGTGGAAGTCACTGGGTTTGGCTGAGGGGTTGGAGGATGGACCGAGGTTGATCTGTTGGATTGGACTAGGCTGAGAGAGGGGGAGAAGTTGAGGAAGTTAGAGCCACATTATGAACCCCAAAATGTATGATAAACATGTAAACAGAGGATATGTGTGTGTGCATCTCTGCATACGGTGAAATGTAAACAAAGGAGGAAGCACACAATTCACTGTTTAATGCAAATATACTTACAGGAGGAGAGGGAGTTGTGTGCATATGCTCAGCATCCTGAGGAGGACTCGAGTTCAGAATAGACTGAACTTCAGGACTGAAATAAGAAAGAGTTCAATCTTAGTTCATTCATCAGAGCATCCACACTTTTTGTTTTTTGTATGTGAATCAGCTGTTCTGGGAGTCACATTGAGTCACAACGGTTCTCCGGAGGACAAATAACCGCCATTTCTTTGTTGTGTTTCTCAATGTTTGCTCGCCCAGTGAACGCAGAACAATAACATGAGTCAGATGGTACTCACTGCTTGCAGGCGTAGGAGTTTGTGGCAAGTCTCTGAATAAAGTCGTTCAGACCCATCCTTCTCTGTTTCATAAAAGCTGCAACACAAGAAAAAAAAGAATGTTTAGATTTTTAAATAAAAAGCAAAAAGTAGTCCATACATGTCTTGAAGAATCGGCTTTAAATAGTTGTTATTCCATACCGGTGACTAATGCCACGATCCCTTTAGATTTCGAGTAAGTCAGGACAGACTTTTCTTTTTCTGTTTTGACGGTCATGATGTGATGAGTTGAAACTAAAATATAACTATAGTGCTGTTGGCTCGTTGCTTTATAACAAGCTAGGGAGGAGCTGCTGCACACGCCCACACCCCCTGGTGGGCGTGATCCTCTGCAAACACTTCTTTCAACCAAATGGATCGTGAGAAGATGATCGATCCTATGCTCGGCCAATCAGAGGCCGTTGCGCTTCTACCGCGTCATAGCTGCACCTCACGATGTGCTTGCGCCGAACAAAAAACTAAATGTTGAAAAAAAATAAAGAAGTGATTTACCACAACGGTGGAAAAGCAACACCATGGCAACTTTGCGTAACATCCCACATGTCACGCAATCTGAACGTGTCACCAAGACAGAAAGCTGTGAAAACAAATCCTATAGGGTAATGATATCCAGATGTGTCCAGTAAGTGTCATATGGCGACCCTTGATGTAGGAGTACATAATATTAAAGTATAAAAAGAACATGTAATTAAATTGTTCGAAAGGGTTCAAGAGATTCGGGATTATTCTCCAAGCTCCTGATCATTTTCTCAACATTGTATCCATGCTCCCCGTCTAACCCCCTTGAGATTGCAACCTTGCCTTGTAGAAATAATCTTCTTAACTCGGCCTATCGGCTTCACCACTTGGCTGCTTCTCAGTTTAAACGGCCGGGAGTGACGCAGGTTCCCCTGGTATACAAAAGACGAGAGGGAGAGCCTGAGCCGGGGGAGGCCCCATGCCAAGAAAAAAAGACGCTGGTAGTGGAAAAGTACAGACTGAGAAACTTCTGAATGCATCCAACTCAGTCGAGAAAAGAAAACACAGATCAGACCCACAATCTGTTTCGACCTGCCTCTCAGAAGCAGTGGAAACACTCTAATGTGATGTTCAGAAGGAAATTGTGGAAAAATGATCCCCCTTTTCGTTTTTTCTGCAGACGAGCGCTAGGTATGGTTATGTAAGGCACATATATTCAAGTTGTATCATCATGCCTGAGTGGAATGAAAGTATGCAAGATGGTATCATAATGGTTTTTGATAATCGTGCGTAAAAAGGAAGGACAGAAAAAACTAGCTACGGTTTTTTTTAAACAGTTTATAGAAAACAGCAGAGTTGGAACAATGCGAACAATCAACTGTAACGTTGATGCACATTACAAACAAAATACAACAAGTATAAGTGTTGCATAACAATTCGCAGGTTCCTTAATTGCCAAGAAAACCCCCCACTCAAAGCAGTATGTTACCATACACCATACACTTCAGTTTCCAGAGAACACAAACACACCTTTAGGATCTGAAGGGGTTCTCATGTCACTGCCTGCAGCGCCAAGCTGCAACAACAAGTTGCAAAAAGAGAGTTGCGAGGGTTTCTCTGGCATTTTTAACAGATTCCCTTACCAGGGAGGCTTTCCATACATAAAAGCTCATAAATCCCGGCCAGGGGATTATGGGGTGAATGGAGGCCCCCCTATGTCTGTCTGCCAGCGCTTTCTACCCAACCACAGACGAGCCAGACACAGAAAGTAGGTTAGGGAGCTTTAGCTTCACCCGGAAAAGAGAAACTATAAATATCACAATACAGGCTTGTAACTGCTGAAACATCATATCATCGATTGACCTGCAGTTCTTTACAGGAGTATGGCTCCCATAGGAATATTAGAGACTTTTTTTTCGAATGGGGAAACGCATCGCTCGGTTTAAAATGAATAGGCAGGCTACTTACACGTCAAAGCGGTGGTTTTGTCTTTCATAAGGGCGCTTTATTTTCCGAATCGCAACAAGGAGTGAGGCTAAAGGTTCCTCGGCAGGCAGGTAATCGAACTATACCGCATTCCTCCTCTTGAAGATTTTCATCCTGAAGATTTTTTTCTTCTCTCTTTTCAGGGCGGAGACGTCCCGCCTCTATTTCCTTCCACTCTCCACTTTGGCGTTTCATGCGCGGCTGAATGAGTTTCCCTCAGGGCGGGGTACGTGCTGCCTTCACATGCTACTCATAAGCTCCTACTTTCGACTTCAACCATTGGGAATATAGACCTCACTTCAATTTAATACACAATTAACACGCACATAATACATTTGTTTGATTTATATCGACAGCTGCTTCCCCCCTGCAACACAATGGATAGGAAGGTATTAACACAGGACACTGATGGAGTTTTGAGCCAAATAAAATGAGGTATACTGGAAATAGAATCAATCCGCATGATTATTTACACCTTATTTACCATTTCACTAGCCATTAGTTAGTTATTTTTTCTCGCTTAGCACCTCGTCATTCATCTGCACTTCACTTGAAACTGCACCTCTTCTTATTTGTGACCTTTAAATAGCATAAAGGCAAAAGTCATGGCTTAAAGTTAAAGGCAAACATTTGGTTTACTTGAATTTTTTTTTTATTTTGGCAGTGTTTTTCCACAGCCTGCTAGCTGAGGTCATTCACCTGCAGAGCTCCGAATTAAAAAGTAACTCAGATTTGGAAATTCACTGAGTTTCCTTTTAATTCAAAGTTTGGAAGCTGCCAACAAGTTGAAACCATATTAATGAACTCTTGATGCATTGCTCTGTGAGAGAGCATATTGATATAAATGTGAGGACACCAGTTGCAAAGCATGAAGGTATGCACAGGTTATGCATTCAGAAAAACGCCATGTAAATGTGCATCAGACCAAAATATAAGCAGAGGATGATGAGAAGAATATCTCTTAACCAGCAACAGATCTAATGGAGAGCAAAAGTATGCATTTGTGCTCCAGCAACAACGAGCAGAATCGAGATGGTGAAAATGCTGAGCCAAATACAATTAGCAATTAAGGTGTGTACAGAAATCAGTCAGCAATATGGCGTGTGAGTGAGTGAGGTAGTGACTGAGTGAGTGAGCGAGAGAGAGTATTACTTCTGACCCCTACCCTCTTGCAGAAAAGTGTGTTCATTGTGCATGTGTGACTCTGCAGTTTTTAAATATAGCCTCAACTTTCTACTGCTGTCTCTGTTTCTCCCTAAACTCAGGTAAAATCTATTATTAATCTGTCCCCAATAGCCACTTGATTCAGGCACACACACACACCTACACACCCAAAGCTGGAGGGCAAAACAAACCTGCTGTCTCTCTCTCTCTCTCTCTCTCTCTCTCTCTCTCTCTCTCTCTCTCTCTCTCTCTCTCTCTCTCTCTAAAACAGAGAGAGGGAGAAAGGGCACATCAGGTACATCCTAAATTCCCACAAGGTGTCCAACACACTTCTCTCCCTGCGCTAAAGGGGAACTGTTTTATTATTTCTCCTTGAGACAGTACAAGTTGCCGTCCTTCAACGTTCATTCATTTATTTAATCTACAATATCTCACAACTGAACGCTACAGTAGCAATCCATGTGGGAAGACAAGCAAAATCTCATGAATCACATACTGCTTTCTTAAATGATAAGAACAGTTTTGACCTTGAAAACTTGCACACAGACGTACAGAAGGAAACTGGTTCCAACGAGCAGCTACTTTGCATTTTCATCCAAGTAAAAACAACTGAAACATGTGACAGGTAAAGATTAAAAGTGACCATGAGGAAGACGTTACCTTTGCCAGGATGTGAGCACTGCTCTGTGGTTATACCCCAGGATGAAATGAGAGAGAGGTGTTACGGTACGATCAGGAGAGAAAGAGAGAGAGAGAGAGAAAGAGAGCGAGAGCATCACTAACTAGAGATCCACTCCGCGTTTTTCCTATCTGGCCCTCTACCCCTTTTGGATTTGCAGACTGTTTGGGCCCTGAACAAGAGGAGGCTCCACAATACTTAAGCTGTGTGTTTGTTGCCTTTCTATGTATGTGAGACACTGGTCCGTTATGTAACCCACTAGCATTGACTCACTCGCTCTCTCACACACACACACACACACACACTTAGGGGGCCATTTCGTGAAAGGACAAGGAGAGGTTTGGCTGCTGTGCCAGAGGGGTTGAGGTGCAGGATATTAGAGTTGTAGTAAAAACACATGCTCCCTCAGCCCACACACATACAGTAGACACGAAGAGTAACATATCCCCATATCCACGCTGTCTTCAGGCAGATGACATCCAGCCCTTAAATCCCTTCATCTCTTTCGTCCACCATTGTCCGGGGTTGATGGGGACTTTTATGGCTATGGTTGATCTGCCGTTGAATGTGAATGAGCCTTGGTGGTGAGAAACGAAATGACACCATTACGTCAAGGTCTCGGCCATTCAGAGAGGACAGCTCTGCTTTTATTTTGTGTTTGGCTAGCTAGGCTACCAAACAGTTTGGAATTTGGTATTCTCGGGCTTCTGTCTGTTAAAGGTGACTGCTGGTCTTTGTGTGTGTGTTTGGTAACACATTCTTTGTTTAGGTCGCAGAGTTTTGTAATAATTTCCTAGAAATGAATTGATTTATTGATTGATTGATTGAACTTTCAATTGTTTGGAAGCACACTACCAATTATTCAACTCTCAATTGCTAGCATAACCTATAGTCAATGCACAGCAGGTCATGTTAGTTAAAACATTTAAACATGTTAGTTATCAAATTAAACATAAAAATCAGGGCTACAATAATATATAATCCCGATGTACAACCGCTAAACACAACTCAAACAATAAATAGGATTAGGGGTTAGGGTTAGGGCTTAAAGGGCTACCAAAAGCACTTTGTTTCAGAAGTTTGTCTCTATTTCCTCATTAATATAAAGAGAAGTTCTTTCCAGGAAACGTTGTAGAAGTCTCGTAAGTCAACAGAAAACTATGAATACACAAAAAAGACTTACTATTTCTCGGAACTCTAGGTTTTAAAAGCTAAAATTAAGAAAGTTAAAAAATAGTTGTAGGGCAATTGTATGCCTTTATTATGTAGCTACACTAGCAACATGCAACAAAGGTACAGAAGGACGTGAAGTGGCGTTCTTCACCCAGAGGCCACCTGGAAGCCCCAAAAAGAGAGAGCCTTTTTGCAACGAGTGGCAAGAATTAGGCTATTGGATTAAGGCTAGATTTAGGTTGTGATGGAGGGAACAGGGATTATGTTATTGGCAGCCCTGGCTTTGAATACAGCACACACACCCAAATCTGTCCAAGTGCAAATCTTCAGGGTTTAGTGGAAGAAAACAACATGTGCAGGCGATCCTCTCAAACTTGTCTCTGGTTTGGGAGTGTCTTGAAGGATTATTAAGTACAGTTTGTGGACATTTGCGTGTGTAGGTGTGAATGCGTGCCTGCATGAAGGGCAGGTTGACACAGGTGAGCGATGTGTCATGAATGAGGAAGAAAAGAGTAAACAACAGCTTCGGAGATGGAGCTGCAATCTTGATATTATTTTCACTGACAACAAAAGAGAAAACACGCACACACGCTCAGGTTATGTAGTCACACGTCATATGAACTGAACATGTTGGCATCTCAGGGAGAAGAGCACTATACAATAAGACAGCAAATAAATGCTCTTTAGCAAGAGGATGAGCGTACATGTTTTAATGAGGTTATCCTCAGCACGTGCTCTTGGATACATAAGCACACAGGGAGAGAACACACTGTTTCTGTTTGTTCCTCTGTGAAATTGGACAGCCGGAACTCTACTCCCTCTAATTATTATTATTATATCCATCCCTGGAACTCCGCCATTGCTCTCTACTGCTCCTTCTGTCACACACATCACTGCATCACTGTAAATAACTCATATGCAACCAACTTTTTTTGTGCTCCGAAAGCCACTAATTGCTCAGCTTGGAACAACAGGGTGTAGCAGCATTACCGTCGAGGCCACAGAAACAGCTTGTCACCAGCTCAGCTAATTGCTTGGATGTCTTTCCATGTGCCGAAAACTCCCACAATTAACGGGCAGACTACTCCCTGTGAAAAACGTTTTTATCAGAATATGGGTGTTGATATAATTTGTTTGTTGTCACATGTCTCTGAGAGTTGTTCCAGCAGGCAGCATGTACCTAAACATTTGCAACAAAGTTGTGTTATTGCAGTAGCACAGAGGGTACTTGCACTTAGAGTATTTACATGTCATGCTTGTGTGTAAAATAATAATATATTACAGTGTAATACAATATTATAGATTAAACTACCCAACAGCATAGAATAAGAAAATTAGCTCCACCTTGATGATCTCCAACAGTAAAATACTACTTTCACATTAATGCATCTTTAATAACAATCCAACACTTCCGCAATGACGGCATTATCAACCAAAATGGTGTTATCAGCTGTAACCGCCCCATGAGAGCAGTGCAGCAATGCTACTTTATTAGCTCTGAAAATCAAATTTAGCATTTTTAGGTGAACCTTTCAATGCAGGACTATTACTTGTAAAGGAGTATTTTTACACAGCAAAATCGGAAGTATGAAATTAACTGTGTTAAAATAGTGTTAAAATCAACACTATGCCAGTATTTATATAATCCACTCGGGTTCAGAGTTCAATTTACACTTTGGATAGTGTTAATATTTTAACTCTCACAGTGTTGTCTTATGACACACGAAAGAGTATTTTTAGTTTGATTATATTATTAAGTGTGAAGAGAGGGCATGTGAGCCCTTTTTACTGTAATTTATCTCCTTGGAGCAGAAGCTGCTTTTAGCTGTTTATCAATGTTTATGAAATACTGAGGCAGTGGGAAGCTGTACTGCTCCTTTCACATCTGTTTTGACCTCCACTTCATCTCAGCCCTGCATCAAGCTGCGGACCACATCATCTAATATCTGGGCCGCTTATGACTACGAAATCACATTCATGGCTAAGCCCAACGACGTGTTTTGCTTCATTCTACTTTGAGATCCGCTGGTGTGCCGGTTTAACGTTAACGAGTGACTGCGTCAACTGAACCAGACCGGGGGGTTACGGCATGTTTCATCACTTTACGTATTTTTCAAAGCAAGTCTGAACTGTAACGGAACATAAAGTAACTTTAACGCCAATATACACAACCCAAAAGCTGACTAGCTTTCCATAAAACAACTGGTGGGAGGAAAATGAACACGCTGTAGACATCTTAACGCTGATTGGTCAAGACTTGAAATGTCACATCAGAAGGTGTTTTATTGCAAAGATCACAATATCAACTTTTCTCCGTGTCTCACTCCAATCTCAGAAACGCTGGGCGGCCAGTTGAACACAGCAGGTATGTGAAATGGAAAGACCGCAAAATAACCAGATGTGTAGATAACTCAGTCAGGAGTGCATTGCGTTAACTCACCGAAACAACCCCGACCCCAGAACTATTTCATCACTGCAAGTGCTCAACTAACACCAAAACAACACTGTCAACTCAAAATGTTTTACACTGGAAAATGAACACTAAGTATCACTACAGATGTTGCTGTGTATGTTGCAGTATTGCTACTTTTACTTAACTTCCTCCACTGCCCGTGACAAAGATGTGCCTATTATCCAAAAGTGGAAAAGAATGTGTCCTACATTAAATAGCAAAATAATGTTATAGCAATGCGTTCAACATTAAATCAGCTAACTATTATAGTTTAAATATGCACATAATTATATATTTGTTTGAGTCCAAAGTAAAGGAAAGTGTTGCTCAAAATGATATATGGTGAGCTCAAACACACACGTGCACACACTCACCAGTGAGCTCACGCTAGATTCCCAGCAAAGGTCAAAGTTGCAATAAAAAAAGGAATTTATAGGCATGAGACGCACACATACTGTGGACTTTGATTGGGATTATGGTTTGTGGCACAAATAAGGGGCATGATGGAAAATTAAAACCAGTCACTAACAGTCATGTTGGATATAAACCAACACTGGTCTCTCACTCAGGGACAGAAACACATAGTTCTGCTGCAGGGAGCGACAATAGTTGTGAACAGTTGTGAGAAAGGTAACAGTGTGATGATGATCAGCGCTCAGTATTATGTCTGTAACTACTGTTTTGCTCTCCAAGCCAGTTTCCACAAAACAACAAAGTAGGCATCTTGGTTTACGAACAACAGTTATTATCCCGGCAGCTCAGAGGTTGGATTAGAATGGTGAGTTGAGTTAAAGTTACACAATGTGTGTGCAGGCTGAATCATTTTGCTCCCACAACCATCACATTTGGATGGAAAGAAAACAAGAAACAAGAAAGAAATAGACAGAGAATGAATGAGGATTTTTTGGAATGATGGTGCAAATAAACAAAACGGCAGATAATAAAGAGAAATGACCCAGAATGGCGAGGGTTGACGGAGAGAGATAACAGAGGAAGGAGAGAGAGGTGTGAAAGATCGATAGAAAAGAAGGAAAGACAAGAGGAAGTGGAAGAATTCAAAAACACAGGTTTATTTAACGACTTACTGTTGTCGCCAGGGCAACAGTAGCTGTCTGGGTCTGACTCATTGTGGTAGTACAGGTCCATCGCCTGGGGGAGAAATATGGCAGTACTTAGTAAAAACAAATGGAATATATGTATATATGAGACAAAAATGCACATACAAGTATACATTGAGTATTAGACACACCCACATGGCAATTTGAGATTCAGACTGTGGTTTCAATTCCATACAGGCATCAAATAATTATCTCAAAGTCTATAATGCATACTCATTAATAACTGACCTGACACGTCAGGCAACCCACTGACTTTCTTGTGAACAGCCCTGCAGATCCGGTTATGGATATTTTCTTGTTTGAATTCAGTTGAATTATGAAAGGTGTTTTCTGCATTGTGGAACTGTACAGCCCTTAGGCTTGTACTGTTTTTTCAAGTCCTCATTAGATGAATTAAAAAATAAGATGGCCAAGCTACAAACTAGGCCAGTGGTTCACAATCTGGAGGTTGAGACCCCAACAAGGAAGTCCGAAGACAAATCTCAATGTGAGCATTTAAAAAGATTTTTTAATCTTAAATCTTTTTAAATGTGAGCATTTCAAAAGATTTTTGCTACACCAAATTATTATTTTTCTTCTTCATGTGAAACACTCGAAAAGATGGCCGGTTGAACTGGTCACAACTGAACAAACAAACACACAAACTAGTTTATAAATCACTGATCTAAACTGCTTAAGCTCTTGAAAAGAGTAACATTTTCAAACAGCAGCACTCTGAGTCAACATTTTTTGAAACCACTGGTTCACATCCAGACTTATTCGTGTTCCAGTTTTTAGTTTGTTCCCCACATGACGTGTTTTAATGAGGCTGGGTTTCCAGGGTGAGACTGCATTAAATCACTTGAGTCCTGTGCTGAAAGCGGTGAGAAGCCTCTGCTCTAACAAAATGACGACACTGCATTATTGTGCTTGAGTGAGACGACTGAACGCCAGGATGAAAAGAAGATGAACTGCTTCTTGAGCTTGTAAGCTAAGTTCACTGTGCAAGTGCAACATACCTTCAAACTGTAGAGACATAAGAGAGTTTTAAATGTTTCTCTTAATCTCACAAAGACAACGTGTGAGCAGTGGTTGATTACTTAAGTAAACCCACAAATGAACGTAATAATACTCCATTACAAGTGAAAGTTCTGGATTCAAAATCCTAAGTACAAAGGGGACTCTGCTCAAATCTTTTTATCATCTTTCATCATCTCTTATCCACACTGTCAGATATGAGTTGTCCTTGATGTTATAGTCACTAATGGACTTTTCTGTATAAAGTACTTTGCAAGTATTGCCGTTAAATACAGTCTTAGCCTATAGTTTGCTCTTCCACGTTGCAGCTCTAAAAACTCAGTATTCAGAGAGTGAGACAAGCTGAGGCATGTGTGTGTGCGTGTGTTTAAGCGTGAGAACACGTTGTGTATCCATTCAGAGGTGATGCTTTCAACAATATGCCTGCATGCAGATGACATGGTCACTTCATATCCATGTAAATATCAATATAGCTGACAGCAGCTTTATCTATCCATCGTTTCCTTTATATTTGCTGTCACGCACGCACGCAAGAGCACGCGCACACACACACACACACACACACACACACACACACACACACACACACACACACTTTCTTTGGGGTTGTTTATTGATTCAGGATAGAGATCTGATGGAGTCGTATCCATAGAGATGGTGAATCTAGGCTTTCTGTTTATTAATATTTAATTGTGGATTTATGTTTCCAGAAGGAGACAGAACATTTAGGGTTGTTAAAGCAGAGGCAAAGAGGGAGAGAGGGAGAAATAGTGTTTTGTCCATGTGAAGGTCATGGAGAAGTAGAGGATTGTTTGACTTCACTGTGAGTCATAAGATAAAGCACATTCAACATAGAAGAAATCACTAATTCTTATGTTATATTCTGCATTACCATGTTACTAAGGCATTACACTGTAAATGATCTCTCAGACTGGTTTGTAGCAGTCGTTTGGTTAGACCAAATGCTGCTGATGCCATAGGGTTATTTAAAATAGCTCTCTGAATTACAAGTACTGTTCCAAAGGTGGGTCATGTTTTTTTGAATAACAATTCACAGTTTTGGTCAGTACTAAAAGTGGTTTTACTACACTGCATATGGAGAAACCTGTGGCCTCACTAGATGTACTCTAAACTTCGCAAAGAGCTCCTTTAAGTTACTTTCAAACAAGAAACCACAATGTAAACAATCTGTTATTGTAGATGACTAACATCTAAGACTGGGCCTAAAACCTCCACCAAGAAAATACATAAGTCCCCTGCTTTGGGATCCAGTGATTACTGTAATAAATGAGTGTTTGCTCCCTATGATTGAATTAGCTGTATAGGCTAACCTACCTGTGTGCGTTGACGTGGCTGCCAGGTGTCCTCCAGGGTGTAGCTGATGTAGGGCCCACTGCAGATGGAGCACTCCAGCATGACAGGGCTGGCCAGCAGGGGCGAGGCGTTGATGCCCCACGACGGACAACCACTCAGGTGGGCGTCTGACTCTGCTGCCTTCTGCTTGCCGGTACCATCGGCGTGATGGCGAGCCAGCATCTTCCACTTTCTGACCTGTAAGCGAAGATAAGTGAAGGTGGGTTTTTGCAATAGTTTAAAACTAAGTAAAGCAAACTGCCACAATTTGAGTCAACATGTTCACTTTGAGGGACACATTTGCATCACAGGAGGCGGTGAGTAAGTTCTCAGCTTTGGGAGAAATCTCCTCTCGTGTGACAGCTGCAACTGACACACCCTCCTGAGGACTTTTCATCACAAACGCCTCTCCTCAATCATCCAAAAAGCCACAAAAAAGGGGGAGGGAGGACAAGGGAGGACAATGTGAGACACAAGGGGCAAATTGTCAGCTGAGATCAAGGTACACACCTTGAGGATACCAAATTGCACACTGTAGTTGGATATGTCAGTGACCCAGAATGTTATATAAGGCAAATGGTGTCCTTGGCACGCAGAGCGGAGAGGTTCAGTGACTGCAGCCATTTCAAATGAGTCTTATCAAGGCCTCTATCAGTGGCTGCTGCTCCCCTGGCCTCTACATTAGCACAACTTGGCATGGGGACATTTGTGTGATAGAAATCGTGCGAGTGCCTATGTGTTAGAGTCCAAAACTTGCAACTCTGCAAAAAAAAATCCCTGTGCAAGAAAGGTTGCTCCCTTGACTATAATTATAGCTCAGTGGTGGAAGGACAGAATGGATCTAAACAATTGCAGTCAGTCAAACACAATATGATACCATTCCGTCACAATGCTGTGTGTGTGTGTGTGTGTGTGTGTGTGTGTGTGTGTGTGTGTGTGTGTGTGTGTGTGTGTGTGTGTGTGTGTGTGTGCGTGCGTGTGTGCGTGTGTGTGTTTGTAAGGACTAACGCTATCTGTGTCTTCTAGGAAATCTGATTAATACACTACCATTTTGCCAAGATTGTATTCGGTCAATACATATTGCTATTAAAGCGTTAAAGAAATACGAATTTCACTTTGTTTGAGAAATATGTTTATTGGCTTTATGATGGAAAGATACTGAAAAAGACGGATCCCACTTTCATATTTGCCTGTTTAACATTACATTTCATTTAGCTGACACTTTTATCCAAAGCGACTTATAATAATGTTTATTTTATCTGTAAAAAAAAATATAAAATGGCACTATTTCCTGGCTCAGAGCAGTTGCCAGGCAACAAATGGAGACTCATGGAAGTTACTGCTCTCAGGCAAATAAAACTACTTTCGACACATAACTGTCCTCCAAACAACAAATTGTCATTTTTATGCTTCGGTTTTTTGACAGAATAAAACAACCAAGATATAATATGTTAATTTGTGAGCTACATAAGCGCTGTCAGGAAGATTGTGTTACCTTCGGACTCGGACTTCGTTCGATTTTGGTTGCACAAGTGTTTATTTATTTTACATTTAAATTACTATATTCTTCACATCTTGCATACTAATGCAGCTATTTATTCAGTTCAAATACATGTTTATAACTGGTCTCAGAAGGAAATCAAATACCTTGGTATTTGGTTAACCCACGGTACTTGTGACTTGTATAAAAAAAACTGACATTTTAAACACAAAAATTGAAGAAGATCTAAGTAACTGGTCAACACCCCTATTGAATTTAAGTGCAAGAATTGATATTATATTATTATATTATATTATAATATTAATTGTGTCCATTTTACCTAGATTACTGTATTTATTTATGTCTCTACCAATTAAAATCCCAGCCAGACAATTCCAGGATTGGGACAGACAGATCTCAAGATTTATTTGGAACGGAAGGAAGTCACGGGTTAAATATAGCATGTTAATTATCAGTAAGGAGAGAGGTGGTATGTCCCTTCCTAACCTTAAAGACTATTTCTATTCTGCCCAACTAAAAACAATAGTTCTTTGGTGTGATAATGGCTACGAGGCGAAGTGGAAAGAGATGGAATATGAATGCAAAGGTATCCCAGTATAAGTAATGATCACAGACCGCAAACTTATGTTAACTTATCATGACCAACTGCACCCCATTGTCTCATTTACCCTCCATACCTGGTTTGAAGTTAAAAAGCAATTCAATTTGTGGAACCATTTAAGAAAACTCAGATGGCTGGAATATGATACAGAATTTAGGCCAAATAATATAGATTCTAGATTCAGGTATTGGACAAAACAAGGTATTACAGCTTTCTGCACAATAATGGAGAAAAACACATTGCAAAGTTTTCAGGCACTGAAGGAAAAATTCAATTTGGAAAAGTTGAATTTTTTCAGATTTTTACAATTACGGCATTATTTTTTTAAAGAAATTCGGAAACATGAAGTAACTATAGAACATAATGAAATAATACAATTAGCAGTACAGGCATACACGAGTAGCTCTAAATCAGTAATTTCAAAGGTGTACCAGGGAATTACAAAGAGCAGAGGAGCTACCACAACATATATCAAGGAGAGATGGGAGAAAGAACTAGAAGATGAAATACCCAGTCAGCAATGGGAGAATATGTGTGAAACCGTGTTCTCGACTTCCTGTTCTATGTACTGGCGTGAATTCAGCTGGAAGAACCTTGTTCGTTTCTTTATTACCCCCAAAATGAAATGTTACTTAACTACAACAAACCATACATGCTGGAGAAATTGTGGGGAAGGGACAGCGAACCACCATCATATCTTCTGGAGCTGCCCTAAAATACGAATATTCTGGGAGAGTACTTGGACAATGATGCAACATATTCTAGGGCAACAGATACAATTTACATGCAAATCACTTTATTTGGGTGATCTACCAGAAGAAATAACAGGAAATGACAGGTACCTCCTAAAAATATTAACATAGCAGCAAAAAAAAAAGCAATCACTCGTAACTGGTTACAAACCGACCCACCCTCAATAGAAAACTAGAATGAAATAATTAAAGAAATCCACAAGATGTTTCTGGATTTTGTTGGCTCGAGAAGCTCAGTATCTCTTAAAAAGACAAGAACTATGTTTCATCATGATGCAACCCATATATATATAAGTTTAAAACTAAGTTAATGAAACCCTGTGAATATAACATTTTGAATATACATTTGTATAATATATCTGTATGTTGGATTGAATTCATGGTCGACACGATTGACTGACGATGCTTTTGAAGTGTTGCATGGCTGTTTGATTGCTTTGTTTTCTTATTTTTACTTATTTACCTGCTTACATTTTTGTATTTGTTTCTTTCTTTATGGCCCACTTGGCCAGATGCATGGTTACTTCCTTATATTCTTTCTTACTTTTTAATGTTGTTTGTTTGTTAAACTGTAAAAATGCCGAAATAAAATATCCAGAATTAAAAAATAAAAATCAAATACATGTTTATGAATACATAAAGTACATACATATTTACATATCTATTGCCAAACGCAAATTGTAAACATAAATGAAGTCTCGAACAAAGTGGATGTATCTATGTGTAGGTCATAAACAATTTTTCTCTCAACAACACCTCATCATAGTTATGTATGTGCAGACCCATAAACTGTTCTTTATTAGGCTGAACTGTACATGTTTAGCATGCAAATTATTTTTTATTATGTGGCCTCTTCCTGAACCTTCCCGGAGAAAGAACCATGCATTACTTCAATGGGTAAGAAAATATGTGCACAGGAAGTATAACACATCCTGACACCTATATGAATGCCATCTGCAGACTCCCTTTTCTCTGAACTCCTTTCCCTCCCCTTTGACCTGGTTTTCTGTTGTAACCCTTTAAGACAACAGTGGCCCTGCTATATAGTTATGTTGCATAAGGCCTGTCCTATATACAATGTGTCCTTTCACCTCATAAACTCAGGAAGTAATATAATACAGGGACATTTTCATACTACAGCCAGGATGTAGACATCAGCCACAAAATCCATAAATCAAGAAGTAAAAACATCAGACACCATACCAGACTTCATCCGACCCCTTCCTTCTGCCTCCTCCACTAACCTCTTCAACTGCCCTTTGCCTGTTCTGTACACATCATCTTGTAAGGATGTACAACAACAACAACAGTGTCCTAGTCATTAACAGAGTTACATAAAACCTTTACCTTAAGAGTTGCCCTTTACTCTCATACAGATGATCTGCAGCCGTAAAATGTAGTTATGTATGATAAAGCTGCAACTGAAAACATGCAGCAGTACGACTCACGACAACACTGAGTATACTGTAAATACGCATCATGCTAAACATATGCATAATACATCAGAAAAGGTTATGCATAAAGACCCTTTGTAGGGTAGACAAGACAGCACTGACATAGAGGTACAGAGATCAGAAACATAGTGTTTGAAAGAATATATTATTTGTTCATCTATCCAATCTGCCAAAATATGATAATGTGATAAGCTTTTCTAAACTGGTATTAAAGCTGCTGTATTGCATTCTAAGGTGTTTCTTATTTTGGGTTATTAACTAGCATATGACCCCTCTTTCCTGCTTTTCCCTCCCCGTTCTCTACCAGCTCTCCTTGGTGTGTTCCTCTAACAAGCTGTGTGACGGCCCACATATGTCTGAGGATCAAAGAGTAATGAAATGAGGAGAAGGCGAGAGAGCATCGGTTGGGGGGAATCATAAAGTAGAAGAAAGGGAATGAGGTGCGAGTGGAGATATGGAGACAAATAAAAAAATGTTTGAAATACAAAAAGATAAACAGATAGAGTGAGAGTGAGAGATATTCTTACACAAGCTGTCCCATTCCCTGGCAGAGATAAGACTTGCTCATTAACACCAAGGTCACTGCTCAGTCTTCTGCTTTTCTTTTTTGCGCTTCCTTGATCGTAAATACAAACTTACAAAACATAAATAAATACTGTTCAGAAAAAGAGAGAGCGGAAATCAACCTGAAAAACGAGGGTGAGCATCTAAGACAGCAGGACGGAGAGAACTGCATTGTTTTTGTTGAACAGGGGAACAGACAAAGCAGTATGTTTGGGATATTGACCCCAAACTGCTGTGAAGGCAATTTCATCCTTTGGGGTCATATTTTGACTCTTTTCATAAATCCGGAGGAGCGTTGAGGTCAACCCTGACTCAATAAGTACTGACTAATACTCCTTTTCACAGTCATCCAGTGTACCTCAAGCTCTGCAATTTTTCTTGTAGATGAAAAGCTGAAGAGCCTATTTACTCACTGCTTGGCCTATTATTGTTTCGTTCATCATTGTTCTGACAGTAAGCCTTACCTCCTGTCTCACTGAGATAGACAAACATATCACATTACATGAGCCCAGTTTGACTAAATTGGCCAAAAGGTCAACGTTAGTACACTGACTAAAAACACTGCAAATTAAATTCACATATTGATGGCTCGTTTTATTTGAGATGTTTGAGGCTAACTACCTAATTTGATAAAGGTTACTGGGTGCCAACTTTCTCTTAAATAATTGAATTGGATATTAATTGCACAGTGGTGCTTTGATCTAAATGCTAATGTCCTTAGGCTAACATGCTGACAAATACAATGCTAACATGCTAATGTTTAGCAGCTGGAAACAGCTGGTATAACATGCTATTTAGCATGTGCAACATCTTAGTTTAGCATGTCAGCTGCGGCTGATGGGAATGTTGAACACAGTGACATTTTAACGTTTTTGTATCTATTATATTTACTTCTGCAATTGGAGATCAGTTCTAACTGTCCAGTCAAAACACGGGTTTCACAGCATACCAATACACTCATTTTGCATCTTGCCTATGAATGTTAGATCATTTCTCCTTTTTGTTGCTGCATGACGTTGAAATTTGTTCATGGATTTAGGATTTAGCGCCACAAAACCTTGAGGTTGACTTGAACTGGAAATGGAATAAAAGTAAGAGCAATGGGTCTGAAGCTCAGAACAACCAAATGCAGTATTTAACCAAGTACAACTACAACAGCTTGTTGTACACCGGTAATGCCAATTAGTAAGCATATTGTCTACGTGAAAGCAGATCAGGTCAACTTGAGGCTTAGTTGGTGAGTGAGAGGCATAATACCCACAACCTCAATGCACTAAGAAGTTTCAATAAAGCTGAGTGTGTGAATGGAAGAAACAAAATTACACTGCATAGTCAAGGTGCTGCTGAGTCTCAGCAGTTTCTTGGCGTTTGCTGTGGAACATCAAGATGGAAAATGGGATTAGCCGGGTTCTCAGGGTAGATTAAAACAACCATAATTCCCAATTTCCCCTACAATGACACCGGGAAGGGAGGATACTGGTGGATCTCCCTAGGGTGCAAATTAAACAGCATGTGTAGAAACCGATACAGAATTAGTTACCCTTTTTTGATTCTTGAGAATATCCAAATGACTGATTATTCACTAATATTCATCCTATATTATAGTCCATTTCAGTCAGTTAAAATACCCATCTATCAGTCATTATCAGTTGTCCTCACAGTTAACCCCTTTCTTCACTGAACAACCTGAAAGTCTTATCAATAATAAAAATCTGTCACTTCATCACAACCACCCCCCTTACATTTCAGCACTCACCATGCAGTCATGCAGATCTCTCTCTCTCTCTCTAAGTACACAGCATGCCTGGGTTATCTGTATCAAACCAGACAGATTAGACAGGATGGCTCTTAACATCACAAACCACCTGCTTCACTTTTCCTTCTTCAGCTGCCCTCTAGTTTATTATAGCTGGGGTGGGGTAAAACACAACAAAGCTATCAAACATCCAAGGTATGAAGTGCCTTCTGTATTTATCGCCTTCTTTGTGCTTTGGCAGAGAGAGCCTGTATAATGTTGCAGTAGCAACAGAAACAAATACATTGTGCCATTTTGGGGTGCGTGTATACATCCACTGTGAGCAAAGAAGAGAAATCATGCAAGAAAGTGTATTACTGCAACCACATTCTTCCACTGCCAGAGCACTTGGCTTTGGAACAAAAGAACGGCAAAGGATTAGTAGTTTCCCATTGTTACGTGTAGATTAAAACTGCTTTCCAGAGCCTGGGATGGTTTCCTCATTTAAACTTTTCTTAAATAACAACAGGAAGAGCAATGAATGATGGCAGGAAATTATCATGCTTGTAAAGGAAAAAGAGCATGACTCCAATAGATTTAAAGGCAAGGTTTTCAACAGTCAACCAGCTGACTTTACCAGTATTACCAGGAGGAAAAGAAGGAGCTGGAAGTGTGCCAGACTGATGCAAACTGACTTCATACCAACGCTAAGCTGGCACCTCACCAGTTTCATTAATAAGCGCAGAGTGTGAAAGACTCAGGGGGTTCTGACTTATGGCGTGAATATGAATATGTGCTGAGGTCTTTAACAAGGAGAAAAGAAAGTTTTGAGTCAATTAGCTAAATTGTTTAAAAGAGTAAAACAGAAGTTTGGAATGAGAAGCTTTTCTCCGTGGTATTGGTACAGTATGCATGACAAGCCAACCACTTGGAAATAGATTTTTTTTCTCCCAGTACTCGGTGTGTAACTCTTTGTACCAAATATAATTGGAGCTTGTAGGTTGATCCTCTTAATATCTACTTATTCCCAATACAAGCTAAAAACCGTATTTACAGTTATGCAATCAATGGCAGATTCAAGTTCTTTTAAGAGGTAACCTGTTTGGCAAGTGAGGTGAGAACTGAGTTCATGTTTTCACTGGGGGCACTTAGTTATCAACACAACAGCCATGCAATAAATCATACGGTTTTGTTTAGACTGTGTCCGAGAGTCTATAGTCCTTTTGTAGACAGCTGTTTGTTGGTTTCATGATACTGTTTCTAATATTGACTTGAAAAAACACAAAATCAGCCGAAAATATTTTAAACCCAGAATTCACACTTTTAATTCTAACAATTGCTGATGATTAGAGTTCAGAATTTGAGTCCTTGCCTTGAAAGTGTCAGCAAAGTGCCATTAAAAAGTCACCAATGTCAAATATGACACACAAGTCATGAACCATTAGCTTCATTAAGAAGTGATCTACTTCCCTCTCAGAGGTAAGACACCTCACAGATACAATTACGTCAAGAGCCAAAGTCCGCAGTTCAAAGTCCAACAGAAACATGGAGATTATTTTTCTAAGAAGACAAAGTTCAAAGTTATTATGTGGGCTAAAGTTGTGGGCATTTCTGTTTCTAAAATCCCTCAGATTGTCATCTGATTATAGCACCTGCATTGCATTTGTACTTGTTATTGACTGACAGACTCACTCGACAGGATCTTTGAATTAAATCGTCCACCAGCAATTGTCTCCTCCCAGACTCATTCACTCTCTCAGACACAATCCATTCGCATTCGTGGAACAGAGCTTAGCCTGCAGGGCCTCGTCACTGCCGAGGGAGAACAAGACGGAGATTCGTCACCGGTCGTCTCCCTCTGACTTATCACTGTGGAGAACGAACCGGTACGGCCAACTTCCACACGAGAAACACACTTTAAATTTCACTGATTATCTGAGTTTTTTTTTTTTTTTTACTGTGAGGACAAGGTATAGAATGATCAAGCTTTTATTTCCTGTTTCCAGCTGTCCACCAACACATGAACAAAATGAGCTTACCTCACAGACAAATGGGGCTGCTAGGAATTCATACAGTTGTTCAACCTCTACTCTGCCTCCACTTTTGGCTGAGATCTAATCAATAGTCGACAACACAGGCTACATTGGGAGTAGATGGAAATTACTGTTCTTCCTCGACACGCTTGGCTTCTCTCATCTCCCTGGATTTCTTCATCCCCAATCTTTTTCATTCCCTTCCTTCCTTCCTTTCCCCCTTTCTTCCTTCCTCCTATCCTTCCCCCTCTCTCCTTTTCTCTTGCATAAATACATTTAGGACAGTAAACACAAATGGACAGAGCGGGTCAGGCCCTTGTGGATAAAGTCGGTGCTTAAACCATACCAAATAAACTGACAGATTAACAACACTTCCACATGATCCATACGCAGAAAATGGCCATAAGGAAATGAAAATGATGCCATTAGCAACTTGGGAAACGACTGATATAATTCACAATATAAAAATAGAATATAAAACAGTGATTTTGCAGTTTTATTGTTCTCTTGTAATTGACTAGATGAGAAATTCCAGTCGTAGTTTGATTACAACATGCGATCTAAAGTGTCTTCTGGAGTTCTAGTGAGATTCTAGAAAAGTACTGAAAGTATGAGATAACAACATCACAGGACAACCATCAGTCAGCAAAAGTTCACGTTGTTTTCATTTTTAATTCAGTCTTCATCAAGCACAGTACGGGTTTGATTAGAGATAGTGGAAAGGCTGCGTTTGCATTAGCTTTGTTTGTGTGTGTGTGTGTGTGTGTGTGTGTGTGTGTGTGTGTGTGTGTGTGTGTGTGTGTGTGTGTGTGTGTGTGTGTTTGCGTGTGGCGTATCTGACAGTGTGATGTTGCATAAACGGGACAGTACAGGACGTCCTTATCAGGAGGATTTATATGCTTTTAATTTCTGGTCATGCTCAGGAAGTGGGGCAGATGTTCTGACCTCATCCTCTATCTTCTAATAAACTGTCCTCTCCGCTCCTCTCATCTCTCTCTATATCACTGCTGTTTCCTGTGTTTCTCTCCTTCGCTCCACCAATCCCTCAACTGCGCTAATTTTTTCTTATCCAGTCATTATTGTTCACCCTTTGTCTATTTTTAATTCTAATTCCCTCCAAATTACCCATCTTTTCCTTAAAGTAAACCTCCCCTCCTGTTCTTTTTTATTGTACCTGCTGTTATCAACCCATGGAAAAAGAAATGCAGGTACCATAAATTTAGTACACTGATTTTATAATATAATAAGATCAGCGCCATAAAGTTGGTCTATATTTAGCCTTGGCTGTGATAGACTAAAGCAGCAGAGGGGTGAAGGCTATACAAAGCACTGGGTCAAGGCTAAGCTAAGCTACCTGCATTGTAAATGGTGCTGATGCTTCGTAATTAGAAGGGAAAAAAGCTGCTGTGATGGATTTTCAATGAGTAGGAGGTAGAGGTGGGCAATCTGTCATGAAAGCTGTTCGGGAGAGAGAACAACCCAGGTAAATGTCGTTACATTAATTAAAATACAGCCCACACTTTGGCCACGTACAGATGAACACATTCAAAAGCGCCTGTTCACAATGAGAAAAGCTAATATTGAGCATTCAGTGTTCAACAATACAGGACACTGGGCAAAAATAATTGACTTCTACATTTACAACAGCATGAAAAGTCAAGAATGAAGCGCTTCGTCTCAGGACATGACACATATCCCTGTAGCTTTCTCTTCTGTCTCTGCACACTTTAGGAGTATATAGGCCTAAGCTGACACTGTCTGTCAATGCCTGGAGTCTTATTCATCTCCTCCTCCAGAAAAAACTATGACAGCAGCCTCTCGGCGTCATCACCCCACTTTTCTTAAGTCTGAGACACTTGTTAGACAGCGACTGATACAGTTCACTTTGATGGCTTGACAAATTTCACACTGAAGCTTTGCTCATTTGCATCTGAGTTGAGACGTGGGTGGCCTCCTCGAGCACAGAGCAGTGCGTCTGACATGCGACGGAAAATGTTTCTGTTACTGTTCCATTTGTCGAACAAGCGTCACGCTCTGTGGTTGCAAACTGACATGAGGCCCTAAGTTGTGAAGTGTGTGGACAGAGTGTGCTGAGATATGGGACAGTGCGGAGGCACCGGGGCAGAACATGACGTCTGTGTGCTGCATTTTTTTGTAGTGGAGTATTTGGCAATGGCACACAAAGTCAAATACAGGAAGTGTGCATTTCAGCCCATATTTAGGTTGTGCATCAAACTGCTATTGCATGTTGTACGTTTCAAGTTTAAATGTGGTTAATCATTGATTAAGTCTTGGATCACAAAGCCTCACTATAGTAGCAGCTATAGATACACACAACGGTTATCTCCAGTGAGACATTAGTGACAGATCTATTGGTTGTGAGGGCAAGAGGTGGAATTGATGGAAAGATAGAGTGAGATAGAGCTACCTGGGAGAAATCCAGAGCAAAATGAAACAAATTGGGAAGAAAACAAGAGTTAAGGGCTGAAGGGAAGAGAGCAGACTGATGGACAACAACACAGTCCTATTATACATTCTTACATGAGTCAACGTTGTTTCTCGGTGCACACACTCACACGTAGACACACACGGTGCACAGTGTGGCTTTGTCTTGCTGGGACAGTGATGACTCATTCTCTCCTGTCGCCCATGGGACTGGAGAAACACACACACACAAAGGAAGGGAACCATCTGATGGGTATGATGATTGATAAGAGGGAGAGGGCTATTATGATTGCAGTTGCAAGGACGACCTGGACACCGGCAGCAGAATTTGAGTGAATGGGCTGGTGTGTGTTTGGGTGAGACCTTTGTTGACAGCATTCACTGGAGTTCATTATATGTCCATCTCCTGCTTTAATTTCAGTAACACCAGCAACAACAACAAGGTTTTTTTTAAATGCCCCAGTCTTCTTACTGTTTATGTTACATAATGACATTTATGGTAGAGCGTAAAAGGAGAATAAAGACAAACAAAACAATATCTCGGCTCCTGTTAAAACCTAATTTGCTTCTTTGACTTCTTTTAATGAGCGCTAATGGGCACACAGAGGGAGCTTGATTGTTAGAGTGTGTTAGTGGATAGAGGTTTGTGGTTAGAGAAGATGATGGGAGTGGACTTTCCCTCTGTATGGCACATAATACATAATATATTACATTGCCCTTAAATGTTCAATTATGTTTCTTCAAATGTAGAAAACGTGTATTCACACGTTAAAACCGTATCAAATGAAGTATATTGGCCATTTACTTGTTCCAACACTGACTCTACAGTAATGAGAGCTGAAGTCATATTCGCTTTTTCATCCATGGATTATTGAATGATTTAGCATTGTTAAACTTTGTGATGTCTTTAGCAAATACAATGTTGTAATATTTGATAGAAATAATGACCAAGCTATGAAAATAAGACTTAAGTTCTACTAATTTGATCCTTTGATTGTAGACCGAGCATAGTATCCACTGCTTACAGCTTGTTTTTCCTTTTACCTTGCAGCCCTTGCTCTTGTCATGGCCGCTGGTTTGCCCACTGGCATGGCACGGCGAGCTCAGCTCTTGGTGGTAGTGCTGTCCGCCATGCAGGCCGCCATAGTGACAGCAGCCGTATGGCGAGGGGAAGTGGGAGTACCACAGGTCATCGGCCAGTGGACACTTTGGACAGGAGTAAGGGAGACCTTTCCCTTGGGCCTTCTCAACGCTCACCTTCGGGTTCCGCATCCACCTTCGTACCTGTGTAGGAAAATAAGCGTCAAGGTCAAAAGCAGTTTGAGAAATAAAGTTTTTTGTGGGAAAAGGTGAGTTTGATCTCACTTTACCTTGTTCTTTACACACACACACACCGTTCCATGTAGATGACACAAAGCACAACGCTGATGGAACCATCTATTGAAGTTCCGTCAACATCTTTGCATTTGACTTTGTTTTAATGCCGGCAATACTTTAGAAAGCTCTCTCTGCAGAAGGGGACTTCCATCCATGTGTGGCTATTACGATGAATTATTAAAAAAGGGAAAGGTGGTGAAAGTGGAGAAGGAAACTGAAAAAAGTGGCACATGGAAGACAGAAGAATAGCGACAGGGAAAGAAAATATTTAGGAGAAGTCTAAAGCATCGAACATTTAGAAAACACACACCACGGGGGCAGTAGCCTATGTGACTGGGCAGCACAGAGTGCAGACAGCTGTGGCACACACACACACACGCCTAAGTCGAAGGGTAACCAGACGGCACATCAAGGCATGTCAGGTCTGAAGGGAAAAAAGACTTGGAAAAACACTCCAGCAGGTCACCACAAAAAACAAACCAGCCACTGTATGACTTACAGACATATCTGAGGACACACCTCTCCAGTAAAATAAGATTACTACCACACAAGCTTCCTCACAGAGAACATGACCATTGGATTAACATTCCGTCTAATTAGAGGGCTCTTTCTTTTGATATTTGTCATCACATTGAAAGCAGAGTGAGGCATGTAGTGTCATTACCCCGTGGATCAGACGGTGCGCTGTCATACCTCTTGTTTAACATGTCACTCTGACCATGATGCTGATGAGTTGACATCCAAGGCGTAACACGTATTCACCTCAGCCACAAACACACAGTGCTCACAGCAGGAGGAATATGTTTTCCTGTTTGTAGCCAACCGTAAAATTCACTGAAGAGCTACCCATCACATCATCTTTTTTTATGGGTTTCCACCCTCATTAAAACTCTTACAGGGTAAGTAATGTCATAGATCAAAAGCTGCTGATTATATTTTGATATAACTTCGGGGGAAATGTTGCATTTCAAAACTTCCAATATTCCCCAAAGGGCAGGTCTAATCAACAATTGATACAATCCAAATTCACAGACAAAAAAAACACACTGAGCCATTGATTTAATATTTCCTTCCATCATTGCCCTTCCTCATTTGTATGATACACTGCTCGGTCTGCTGTCCCCATGATGTAATCAGGCTTATTTAGACACAAATAGAGAGAAATGAAACCCTTTAAGCGCAACAAGCATTCATTCTGATTCGAGGCTATGTAAGATTGCAAATATGGAAGCTTCTGTTTTTCTCAGTATGGAGGAGCACCAGTTTTATAGAGAAATGTGCCTCAGGCTTTTAATACCTGATTAATATTTCTAACTTATTTATTTATTATTTTTTATCCTATGGGAGACTCATTGCAGCAGAATGTGCCTGTGGGAGTGCATGTGTGTTTGTGCGTGGGTGTTAACACAACACAATCTGCTCATATTAACAGGCCGAGTCATCAGGGATCCACACCATACTGTACGCCATCTGAGACCAACACACACTTCGGAAACCCCGACTGCGAACAAGAACCCATGTCGATGACACACCCAGACTAGAAATGTATCCAAATCTTCCGAGCAACCTAAAATCAAGGACTTTTTATCGAGTACATACTTGATGGTTGTTTTTTTTTCCAATTATTATCTTGGAATATATTCACTGCCTGAGGCTGTAAATGTGACTACTTGAACATAACAACCTGGGCAATAAACACATACTTTATCATCTGATTTATCGGGTAATCGAAAATAAATGATCTGCCAAATGTGATTATTAAGTAAATGCATTAATCCGCCAAGCTGGAAGTAATGTTAGTCATTTCCTTCCCATCATGCCCCAAAGTCCTATTGCTCAATGTTTTCTTTTGATCTCATGTAAATCTGCGGCAAATTATTCAGATCTGAGGGAGCAGAAATTGTACTGTTTGTCAAGCTTGGCATGTTTTGAGTGAGTATAACAGACAGTAATTGGGGTTTCGACATATAACAGCATCTCAAACGAAGCTCAGAAGTCCAACAAACCCACCAACATGTCAACCAGTTTGGCAGTAATTCACAGATTATCAACATTATGCAAATGATTTCATTAGCAACTCAATGGGTAACAATGGGCATTCCTTTATGCTCAATTGCTTTTCTACTTTCTGTATTTCTTCATTCGCATTCAGCACAAGGTTCGTCAGCGTGCCGATAACATGAATATGTAATTAGATTTGATTCAGTTTTTTGCTCAACTAACAATAGTTTTTATCAATTCATTGGCTAATTATTTTTGATTGATTAATTGATTCCAAATTGTTTGCACTTTTGCTCTGAAAATGCCTGATGATTACTGATGACCAAATATTAGTAAATTATCAAGCTAGTTGCTGACTCATTTTCTGTTTATCCATTCTTTTTTTCTTTTCTTATGCATGCATCATGCATATATTGCAAGCACAAGACAATTGATTACTTTCTAATATGTCATACTTTGCAAAGGGTTAACAAGTTGTAATCAATGGTTTTAATCAACAATGTGTTGATGCCTATAGGGCAGTAATAAGAAAAATATAAGATTCCTGATTGGGAAAAATCCCCTTCTAACAAACTTTAGTTGTTGCTTTTATCTATCTCTTTCTATTTTTGAAAGGTAACCAACCCATAATGATTTACTAACTTTTATAACTGCAGCTTTGGTGGATTATTATAAAATTAGGTTAAATTGAGTTTCTAACTTTAAAAAACCCCATCAGGCCTGAAGTAACAAATGCTAATTCATAATTTAATCCACTTTAATACTCTATGAAGTTATCAATCGGTCATAGACATACTGTATGTCTATGAAAGTGTAATGCTGATGCTAATAAGTAAACATAGCTGCAATTTGAATTTACTTGGATGGGGAAAAACGTCTGCAGTAAAACCTGTATGAAGTGTGCCCTAAATATAAAAGCTGTACCAAATGTTAAAGTCAGCGCACACACTCAACACAAACACGCCAACCAAGAAAACCAAGAAATTAAAGCAAACCATTCATATTTTACAGGAAATGAGCATTGTGACAGCACTGCAGCATAATGCAGGATATGCTGAGTCGATCTTTAACTGTAGGACCTCGCCAGCTCAGTGATGTCATGATTTCTACATAACAGACACTTGTGGGTTCTGTAATGCAACAGTGTTTTGCACATATCCACCTTTACCTGAAAACAAGCGTCAAGGTCAAAAGCAGTTTGAGAAATAAAGTTTTTTGTGGGAAAAGCTGAGTTTGATCTTACTTTACCTTGTTACATGTTCTTTACACACACACACACACACACACACACACACACACACACACACACACACACACACACACACACACACACACACACACACACACACACACACACACACACACACACCTCATCATAAGGAGCGAGAGGGAAGACTCCGGAAGTGACACCTCCTCTCACTGCCAACATGTTTCTCACTCTGTGTAGGCAGACACACTCTCAGATGCATCAATCCCAAAATGTGTGTGTGTGTGTGTGTGTGTGTGTGTGTGTGTGTGTGTGTGTGTGTGTGTGTGTGTGTGTGTGTGTGTGTGTGTGTGTGTGTGTGTGTGTGTGTGTAACCCAAACTGACCTTTCTCTTGACAAACTGGAAAGCCGAGCACTTCTTAAAGGAAAAGGCAGTCTTCTCCCCACCTCCCCCGCCTCCTCCTCGTCCCCCGTTCACCAGCTTCATGGCCGACCCCGGCACTCCGTTTGCCTCCGTAGATCCCAGCGTGACGGACAGACTGACAGGGATTCAAACAGAAAGAGAAAGAGTTGTTTAAGGCACGAGAAGAGTGCGAGTGCGGGACATAACATGATAGGGATGCTCCTGTGTTGAGAGAGAAAGAAAGAGAGAGAGGTGGCAAAAAGAGGGTGTGAAAAAGAGAGGAGCGAGAGGAGGTGGAGGTGGAGAAAACAGATCGACTTCAAAAATAAGAGGGACAGAGGCAGGACGTTGCAATGAAAATGAAATCACTGAAACAACCAGGTGTCAGGATGGAGAAAAAAAAGGGAGGATGCGAGAGAGAATGCGTAAGATGGAGAGATGAGAAAGAGGAGGAAGGTACCAGCTCCTGTTGCTGTGGGGAGAAAACCACTCTGTTTACAGCTCGGAGTCAGAAAGCATCTCAGTGAACTGTCTGTTGTGTGTGCATGTGTGTGAAGTTTACCCATGCGTATGTAAGTGTATTCACATGCAGCACATCTTTACACATCCCTCCAGAGTGTGTCTGTATGCGTATGAATGCATGCACACATGCCTCCTTCGTTCCATACCTTTATACTGGTGTGTTGGCTGGTTCCGCTGCAGCTTTAACTGCCTCTTTTTATCCAACGACTCCTCCGAAAACTGATCCCAGATCAGATGGACCAACTCTCTGCTCCTCAGGTACAGGTGTCCCTTTCCTGTTGTTATCGAACTATGCTCCCATGCCCAGAAGAGGGTGGGGAGAAGAGGAAGGGGAGTCTGTGATGATGTCCGTATCAGTAAGAGTGTCTCAGCGTGTGTGTGTCCTCAGTGGTGCTGTTTGCCGTGCACTCTGAGTGAATGCATTGATGCCGGGGTGTCAGCCTGTAAACAAACACCCAGGAAGTGTCCAGCTGCGGTCCTCTGGCTCACACCAGCCCTACTTTATCAATGAAAGGCTCTGCAGTGAGCAAATGCCGCCACTCTTTCCCTCTCTCTCTCTCCATCCCTTTCTCATCACCACTCTGCCCTCCCCTATTTCCTCCGCTCGCTCAATTTTCTGCTGCAGTCGATGGTGGCACCTCCCTCTCTCTCTCTCTCTCTCTCTCTGCTCCTTCAATCTAACCCACCTCACACTTCATCCTCTCAAGATTTCTTTCTCTTTTCTTGTGTGACTGAAGAGGACAGGGACAACCAACATATGTCTCCAACACAGTAAGTGTGTGAGGGTTTAATGTAGTGGGCTATTTTTCCAGCTTTGATCCGGATGGATTTCATATACCCACACTCACTAACTCCTACGCATCTCTCTCTCTCACACACACACACACACACACACACACACACACACACACACACACACACACACACACACACACACACACACCATCATATTTGTATGCCCTTGCCTCTGTAACTATACCACAGGGTTAGTTTAATTTGCTGATGTGACCCAAGCTGAACGATAAAGCTGAATCCTGTTCCTTTGAGTCCATGCACTTTACGTGCGCAGCAAACCTGTCAACACAAATAACATATTTAAAATAATAAAATGTTTCTAATTATGTGCTGGCTATATTGCATTACAAAAAAATAATAATACATTAAATATTCAGCCAAAAGAAAGAACCGTTACATTTTGAATCATGTTTTTTTGGTGCAAGCCCAATGATCGCTGGGATTTTTGTACACTATCACAACAAATTAGATTTAACTTGACCTTTGCCGGCTGTAGCTCACAAACTCAACTGGCCTCAGGCAATTTCTACCGGCTAACGTCAAAGTGTGACTTGAATTATAATTGGGGTTAGATACAAACCAATGTTTTTTAAGTTGTTTTTTTACCTGAAGTAACTGCTCTTATGTGATCAGTTCTTGTTTGGTGCGAGTCAGTAAAAACTGTTTTCGGCAGTTGGTTGGAGTGGTTGGTCTTTGCATCAACATGCCCGGTAGTTGTTGCCATCTTTTAATTGGTCACTTTGAGTCAGTTGAAAAGCATCCACATTTTTAAAGGAATTGTTTGACATTAAGGTAAATTAGTTTGTTCACTTTCTTGCCAATCATTGCTCAATCCAATAGATTCAACCATTTTGCTGACACAGCTTTACTTAGTTTTTTTGAGTGTTATTTATTACAATAATACAACTGTGTTGATCAACACTGAACCAATTAGAAAGAAAGGTTAAGCACCTGGTAATTAAATGGGAAGAAATCACCACCTCACCTCTTTGGTTGTTTCTTAATAACCCTCGGTGGCATAATGCAGAAATTAAACTCTCATTTTGGAGCGAGCAAGCCAGTTTCCCTCAGCTCCATATTGAGAGGGATGTAGCTTTCCTTGCGGGGGGAACATGACAGTGCAGTATTCACTATAATGCGGATCAGTCAGAGTCAATGAACTGTGACTCATCGGTAATGACACGAAACAATGATTGGTGAAATCAGCTTTGCACCCAGCTGGATAAAAAGCGAGGGTGGCCTGCAATTTAACAAAAGAGGCAAACAATGTATTTTCTTTCACAGAAAAAAGGATTCGTTTTTTGAGGTTTCAACAGCATATGTACAAATCTAAGTTGTCAGTAAAATTGAATAGGCTACACAAAATATCACACAAAGATAAAAAAAAGACTGTTTGAGCTTAAGTGCATTCTCAATACTTGCCTCACTGCATCTAGTCAATACAATAAGTTGAAGGCTCTTAACATTTAAGCAGCAGTGGTTTGCTTTGGTGAATGCAGTCAGAAAACTAAAGGAAGACAAAAACCTAGCCTGCCAAAATATCTCTCCACAGATCTGTAGGGTGCTATTATATAGTCTGACAGCAACAACACTCTTATGCAACTGCAACACTCACTCAAATACAGAGCTCAATGGCACATGAATTATTCTGTGATCTCCCAAAAGACCCAAAGATTATCAGCTGCTCTTGTGAATTCAAATGCAACGAATAAATAATTAATAACAAGCTTTCTTAAATGATTCAGAGAATTGCCAAAAATTATCTGAAAGTCAATAAATTATGGACTTTCCTCAAAGTGAGCGAGATGCAGTAAAGTTTCATAACACAAACCGCTTCTTCTCAAAAAAACAGCGTCAAACCGTGACGTCCGCGTGATTAGTGCCGTTTGGTGTTTACAGGCATCTTCATGCTTATCATTTCCCCAGAATAATCAGACACTTTATTTCCGACCGAGAACTTTTAATAGAAAGCCAAGTGAGACAGTTGTAAGTCCTTGTGATGGTCATAGGTGGTGTACACGTTCTCTCTCAGTCTGCTAATGAGCTCCACTGGGCATGTTTTGATCATATACCAGAGACCTGATAAAAAAAAGAAGAAGAAATCTTTGCTAATCCTCCTCAGCCCTTTTAGTGAGAGAAAACACCCCGACTCTAATCGCTTCACTGATGAAACCAGTGCATCTGAGGGACAGCACCGAGAAAATATCATTATTATTACCAGTACATTATTTTGGCCGGTATTTTTAAATCTTTAAAACTCCAACAACTAGTGCTTGAAAATTAAAATGTGTCTAATTTCACAAGTACATTCTGAGAAATTAGTTTCCAGTCAAACAAAGAATCATAGTGCAAAGGGCAGACAAAAATATCTTTAATGGAAATCGATTATGCCTGTTTATGTTTGCTCACAAGCCATACATGCAAAGAGGTCTCCACCTCGAAAGATTAACAATATTTACATTTTGACCAAGTTACATTTGCAAGTTGAGAGTAAATCAACATTGAAGATGAGAAGATGATGAAAAGATCCATCTTCGGCAGCATATCTTCCTCGCTGTCTCCATTTTTATTTTAATTTTTTTACATCAAACACAATCAATTTCCACTGCCCTCCTCAGCTGCTCGTCCACTCAGAGCGGCAGGGTAATGGGCTGCCGTCTTGCCACAGGCTGAGTTATTTGTTTCTAGGCAGGGACAGGCTGACACCCAGAAGGTGAGCTCATCACTGGGAACAATGCCCTGCCTCCCTCCTCCATATGTACTTGACTGCATGCATTTCTGTGTTGTGCAAGTTGTTTTCTGAGACACATTCACATCAACTGTCTTTAGAAAAGTGGCTCTCGACTCCGACTCACTTTCATGAATTAACCATATTTCTTGCTCGGGCTTTTTACAGGCTGCAGCAAATGGCATCTTCCAGAAGTGCTTCTCTCATACACCACTATGTTCTCTTCCATGCTGAAAATAGTAACCCTGCCTTGCATACGTTTTGTCGCAAAGCTCTTGTTCCCCTCAAAGCTGATTCCGGGTGTGTGTGTGCATCGCTCTGGCGCGTGATATAGTCTGTGAGATTTTTAGCACATATGCAAAGTTACATAATTTGTTTAATGTGAATAATCTTAGGAAGCAAAGGCGTTGGAATGACAAGATCCTAAAATAAGGTAAGAAGTTGTGTGTGTGTGTGTGTGTGTGTGTGTGTGTGTGTGTGTGTGTGTGTGTGTGTGTGTGTGTGTGTGTGTGTTATAACAATAACTGAGATTTAGTGAAGGATTTCCACCTGCAAGCAAATACAGACTGTTGACAGGCACAGTAAACCACATTAATTCACTTTGACAGCCCCATTTGACTAATGAATAGAGTGAAGAACACCATTTTGGGAGTGTGGGGGTGGTTTCCGTGTCTGTCATCCTTTTTATTAGGTGTACTACCTCAAGGCTCAAGTCAAGCTTACTGAATCTATCATTGCCTAATGAGCATATACATAGCCACGGGCCTACGATTGGTTCCTGTGTGTGTGTGTGTGTGTGTGTGTGTGTGTGTGTGTGTGTGTGTGTGTGTGTGTGTGTGTGTGTGTGTGTGTGTGTGTGAGAGAGTGAGAGAGAGAGATGCGTAGGAGTTAGTAGTAGGTGTTTACAAAAGGAGGGATGGGTTGTGCGATTTTAGTGGGGTGCATACACATGCTTACGTGCCTCTCGGTGCCTTTGTGTGAGGTTGTGTTCTTTTGTTTGCCAGAGTACAGTACCGTGTTGGTGTGTGTGTGGGAGTGCAGCCATGAAACAAGTCCCAGTGGGACTGGCAACACTGCAGTGCTGAGCTAAGGAGACAGAGGGAAAGAACTGGAGAGGAGACAACCAATTACGATGGCTCACTGGCCGACTCTGATAAGTGTGCTCAGTCAGCTAAAACAGGAGCAACGACTGCAACACGCAACGGGTGAGACTCCCTCACTCAGGATTTACTTTACATAATGTTTCATTTTACACTTAAAACGAGAATTACCGCATCCCACTTGCAAGACTCCGCCAACCAGTTGTGTTGCAGTTTACCTCGTCCACAATGTCATCACTCCATATCCTTATGTGAAATTGGCATAATGTCAATTATTTAGTTATGGAGGTCACAGTGGCCTTTGATCGACAACTTCTAATCAGTTCATCCTTGATTCCAGGTTGATGTTAGTGCCAAATTTGAGGTAATACCTTCCTGGAGTTCCTGAGATATCGCATATGCGAGAATGGAAAATCTAAAAACATAATGGCATGACATGACCATTTAAAAATAGACTTGCTACTTAGTTTTGACTTCAAAGGATAGGGCTAGTAGCTTTAATGCTTTTATTGTGGAAAAAAAAAATAATAATGAATTGTGTCTGCCTGTGCAGCTTAAGGCAAATATAATTTATTTGCCTGCGTCATATTCCTCGAATGCTTTCCAAAAACAATGACTCCATGCAATCAATGAATCAATGAAACAGCTTAATTCCATGTAAAGTGACGTTTTACTTTGCATGGATTTGAGCTTGAGACTTGATACCCTTCTCAAGCCCAAAGTTTATGAATCTTCCAATCTAGTGTATATAGGTCATAATGTTCGGCACAATGCTGGGGTATATGTGAAAAGACACAGGGATGGAGGGAGAAAGGAGGGATGGGCTTTTAAACTATTTTCCTGTTGTTAGCATTGTCAAAATAACATCATGTTTAAATGCATTAAAACGTACTGAGAACTCAAAATGCAAACAGCTAAATATTGAACTTGTCTTGAGTTGAGAATGTCAATATCAATGACCTGGTTTGCTTTTGTTCCCCATATATTCATTATGTAATTACATTGTTATATTCCAATAGAAATTGTGTTTGTTATGGTCTTGGCTTTTTTTCAAGAATTATTGTCATATTGTCCAACCCGATACATGCCGATACAGGTAAGTGTGTTTGTGCAGTACATTTCAAACACAATGGTCATTCTAAACATGTCATCTTTATATGATCACCTCAGAGTGGGACATAATACTAATACATAATACACAAAGACCAGGTATCTCACTGCAACATGCATCTACAACAGCTAGCAAGGGTTACTGGGACATACACATTCAGACATGCTTTCACCTTGATAGAAAACTAAAGTACTTATCATCTATATTGACTTGACATTGATCTTGCCAAGTCGTTATTGTACTTGGAAATGTCACTGACATCTCTATATCTCCTGATACAGTTAAACGCTTGAGAACAAGTCAGTAAGTTTACCTTACCCATTTTGCTGACAAGAATACTTTTTCGGTACAAGGAGCATATCAGGACATCAATGTAGCTCCATGCAATGGTTCATATTCTACGAGAAGTTACTCCTAACTCTGATGGGTGGCAGAGGTGCTGTGGTTGAATCACCTGACACACACATAGATCTGATGTTCACCATCTGATGACTGTACATGTGTACAGTACACGTATGCATAGAAAATGGTTGCATACTGTAAGTTATGCAGTGTTCAGAGTGTATATTATTATAGGAGTTATTTGTAATTATATGGATACATGCAGTGTTACATACTTTTGAAGCTTCTCAAAATAAAGGCACTAGCAATGTGTACTGTACTCATCAGACACAAATGAATGTGTTCCTCTTCTGTTTGTAATTCTACACAAAAGATAAATAATTATTCTCAGGAATCAAAAACATGTTATAGCACACATTGTATCTGTGTACAGACTGCCAAGGACTAAGGCATTAGCCTTGCATGATTTTTATCACAGGGTTTCCACAGCAGCAAAATCCAACGAATGTAAAATAGATTTGAACGCCCGAACAGTTTAACCTGATTTATGCGAGTTTGGCAGTGGCGGGTCGTCAACAACTTTGCACCAGTAAAAAGCATATGAATGATGATTCATTGTCTGACTTCCTAACCACAAAAAACATTTAAAAAATGCATGGGGAAACTTTTGTTGAACAAGGACCTTATATTACTGTAGAATACAATGCTATTTACATGAAGTTGTTTTTTGATATTTTAATGGGTTTTTTTCTAATTGTAAAAGCCTACAAAACTGCTTATGTGAAAATCATGACCTGAAAGCTATTGTAAAGTATGTGTGAAACGTCTTAGAAACAGCGGGAAGTGAAACAGCGGGAAGTGAAACAGTGGCGTCCTGGTCTGATGCTGCATAGCTGAGACAGTGATTTAGTCTAAAGTCTGAGCAGTGCAGGTAGAACATTGTGTTCTAGTCAGACTTCATTTTTTAACAAACAACAAATGTATGTTGAGTGCTGATATTGGAACAGTTTGTGAGTTATGTTGTATAGCTTTTTGTGGCAGACCTTGGTGCAAACCTCCCATCCTCTTTCTTGCCTGTCTATTTTGATCCAATAACTATTTAAAATATTCAGCTCTCTCTCTCCATCCGCCTGTCTTCTTCCTTGTGACCTTTTCAGTAAGACAGTCTCCAATGGATGATTGACAGGAATAAACCAGGGGGAGTCGGGGACATATTACCTGCTCACACGCACACACACCTGAGTCATGTGTCTCTGTGGAGAGAAAGAGCAAAGGGAATCATATCTTTAGATCTTTGACTTGATAATTATCTTATTCTGCCTTGAAAACACAAAGGCAGGAATAGAGAAACACACACACACACACACACACACACACACACACACACACACACACACACACACACACACACACACACACACACACTTGTTGTATCCATGCTGCATTTACAGTTTTGGTGAATCAAGACAGCAGGAGTGGTCAACTAATCCTTTGCAGTTTTAGTGACCAAAGATACTGCAACACTAGTCAAAAAAAAAGTATCTAAATCCAAATGCAGATCTTTCTATAAAGGGATTAACATTTAAATTGATTTCCAGAGAGATTGCCAACCCTGATAAAGTGATTTATTTGATAACAAGCGTGCCCTATATTTTCGGCAGTTCAAATAATACAGTCATAGTTACCAATATTACCTTAACGCAACACTCCATCCTCCACAGCACAAATTAGTTGGTTTGGAGCCAGAGCACTATAGTGAAAAAGATAAAGACGATAGCTTCTGTATCAAACTTAGATTTTTAACACATCAACTGAGCCTAACTGCTGAAAAAGTTATGAGACTGGAAAGTTTTTGCGCAAGGCATGAAAAGTGTCTTTATTCATCAGGGATGTGTTTTTTACACTGTTGAAAACTTTTTTTTTTGTCGGTTCAGTTTCTCCCAAAGTCTGCTAAATTCAGAATGTAAAGTGAGAGTCGGTGGATTACAGGGTAGCAGAGAGCCTCAGGTGTCTCTCCTTTGAAAATACAGTGAACCATAAATCTTCTTTTCTTTCTGTCGGCTTTTGGTCTCAGCGATGTTTATGTCATAAGGTCATCAGTCCAATAGTGTCACCATTGACTTTAAAAAAGAAAAAAAGTTTTACTCAAAAAGAATGTAATCTCATGGGAAGACCTGAAAATAGCATATTATGTTTTTCAAAACTATGTAGTGTTTTATTATATTATTAGTTCTATTTAAAATGAACTAGACAGTGTTAATGTGAGCCTTGTGTTTTGGGCACATAGCTGGTTGATCGGTAATTCAACATGGTAAAACACTTCTTATTGTGCTCCATACTTTTCCCATTGTCTGTTCTCTTTCCATGCATGGTCCAGATCAATCCTTTACTTTTGCCTGTGCACCGCTGTCTGTCACTCTCATTGAGCCAGCTGTGAAATTCCAGCCTCAGCAGGAACAATGGGAAGTGTCGACTTCAGAGAGAGGCGATCCGAGCGATGCCTTTCAGATAAGGAAGTCTGCAGGAGCCACAGAGAGCACACAGACGTACAGCAGCACTATTTACAGACATGTTTTGTTTCTGCCTTTTGTCTCTCAGTAGGCTCATGGCATGCCAATCATTTCCCTTTGCCTTGAACCGTGCTTTGGATATGAACGTTTATATTTACTCTTTACCGTGTAAAGTAATCTCATGAGTTGAACTATGCTACCAGTAGCAGATTCTAACTAATATAATAGCATCAAATGCAATGATGCACATTGGCACATATTATGTTTAAATAATATATGAACACTTAAGAAATGTTCATAACACACTACAATGCGGTTGTATATATGCACACATATGGCTATATAGACACAATCATTCTTTTCTTTACTTGCCTGGGGTTGTGTTTGTCCTTTATTGTCCACTTCCTGCACAGCGGTCAGCTGCTTCCTATCTGGCGCCACACCAATGAGCAACCGCCGGCCCCCCATTGGCACGGTAAGACTACGAGAGGGTCAAGAGCAGAGGGAGGAAAGATGAGAAATGTTGATAGGAAGAAAAGTTACATTCCTGTGTTTAAACTTGAGTAGATTGTGGAAATTGCAGAGTGATGTTGCCATGCAGCAGGCGCTCCAGCCACATAAGGTGTATGATTGGGTCAGACACAGATATTGGATACTGCTGAGAAAATCCAGAAAAAAAAAGGATTTTCCTTATGTATATATATATATATAATAAAAGAACTGCATCGTTGAATGATTCACCAAACATATTTGATGGCATCCTTTATAAAAGCACACAGGTCATTAATTGATCTTCTAATCATTCTAAGTTTCATGGCCGATTGATTTTATTCATTGTGAAAGGGTAAATCATCATCCACTTTAGCAGTAAGGTAAGAATTTTAATTTCATCACGAATGTCGTGGACAAGTTCGGAGAGAGAGAGAGAGAGAGAGAGAGAGAGAGAGAGAGAGACACACACACACAGAGACAGAAAGTTACTCTCCAAGACGACATTGTCTTGCAGCCCTCAGAGAGAGAACCAGTTCAAAGTGAAATTCTAATAGATTCTAAGAAAAGATACGAAGAGATGAATGAAATACAGGGGAGTGTGCTGGAGGGGTGAGTAGATGTGAGAGAAAAGAAAAGATGAAGATAAAGAGGAGAGAGAGAGCGAGAGAGAGAGATGAAGGCACTGGAGAAGAGAGATCTGACAGGGGGGACAGCTCTCTTTCATAAAGAGCATTGGATATGAGCCTCACTCTGCCTCCCTAGAGGATGTGGCCTGGTTTCTGTTTTCCCAATACACACATACACAGGGATCATCTGTCAGCAGAAGTTAACACTATATCAACCAAGAGCACACAAACTAAACACTTGCTTGGACTCAGAATTCCGATAAACGAAAGCCAAAATAAAGGTGAAAAATAGAGTTAGTGCAAAAAATGTATCTCCGAAGTCAAATTAATTGCTCTTGCAGTTCCTTTGCCCTCTAATTGTATGTGTTAACAGAGACTTTGATGCAAACTTAAGGGAGAAACACATTTTAAGCATCAACAGTAAATGTCAGCCTCTGGTGTCGGTCTCTCAAAAGCAACAGCTCCTCCACTGACAGCAACCTCAATCGATGGAGTGCAACAGCTGTACGTAAATACATTCTGAAATTTGGGTCGTAAATCTCTCCCTAAGTAACTACGAGCTAGTGATACAAGGGTCACAGTTTTTCAATATCAGCACCCACCCAACCAGGACTGGAAATCAACTGTTTTCCTCAGAGTGCCCCGCAACTGTCCCAGACTTAACAACCAATGTCCATCATTGAAGATTGTGTTGACTTTTGTGGCCCAATCACCAGGATACCGACAGTGATCCGTTATCACTTGTGCTCTCTGTTGTCTGGAAAGATGACCCTAAAGGTTTGAGTGACCTTTTTATTTTTTTCTATTGGAATTTCCTGTCCTGTAAATTCCTTTCAGGCTAAAAGTCATAGTTGAGAAAGACAATATTCACTGCTGGTGTCCAATAGGTTATTGTGGTCAATGGATGTACATCCTGTTACAGTAAGAGAAGGAATTTCACTGGCTTTGTTTCTGTCTACATTGCACATTTACTTAAAAACACGAAATATATGATTTTGAATACATATGCAGCGTAGGTCTAGGCAATGACATCCACTTCTGCACAAATATGTAAAACAATGTGAAAGGATAAACATAAACTTATTGTACAGGGAAAATGCAGGGAAAGATAGAGCGAGCAGAGCTGTAGCCCCGAGTGAGAAACATTTCATCTCTTATTCTCTTTCATCTTTCAGGCTTGTTGTTTTACATTTGTTTTACATGTATTTGTTAGCTATGCAGTGGGGGGGAGTCGGCATATTACACCCACTCCCGAGGCCACTACATATCTACACATTGCTTACTTCACTTTGGATCTCATACACACACTTCCATATTTATTTTGTAATCACCTTCATCATTCATTCGTGTATTTTCTGCTGAGGGGAAGGCAAAACCAAAACTCCAAAAAATACAGGACTCAAAACATGCATTACAAAGTAATTTCTTTTTATCAAATGTATCGCAGTTGGCACTTTTTTTAATAGTTCAGCTTTGAATGCACCAGATTGCAAAGAGGAGCACTAATTTAACTCAGAGAAATATATCGCCAGTCAACCTGGTCTTCAGAAAGTGCATTCACAGCAAGTACTGTGCTAAATAATAATAAATAATAGTGTGCTAATAAATAATGATGTAAGTCAGAAGGAGAGACATTTTGAATTACAAATTATTTCTGATGGCCTGGACCTGTGTAGACCTGAGTGGAAGCACCTGCACCTTTTCTTTAGACTGAATCACCAACATCTTAATCCAAGTTTAACCAAACTGCAGTTATATTGAGAAATAATTATTTTAAAATCTCTCTCAATCTCTACAATGTTTACTGAAGTAATAAAATAAAGGGAGAAGTCAAATCATTTTCTCATAGACTTCTATACAATCTGACCACTTTTGGAGTAACTATGTCCATAGCTAACTTGAGTGTAGGAAAAAGCACTTCCACAATAATGTGAAATAGGTAAAATATTAACCAAGCATTAGCTATTTTCTTGAAGTCAAAGTTAAGTTACTTGAACAGATGAAAATGGTGTTTCCTTGCTAGCAGCAAGTTTTATATGCAAGCACTGACTCAGGTCTGCTAAGGACATTTTCTCTTTTTCTGTCCCTTATTTACCTCACTCACCTCCTCTTTGGCAAGAAGCATTCCTTTGTGTTCCTTTGACGAGTGTAAGATAACAGTTTGGCTTTTGGGTAAGAGACAAAGAGAGATGTCACTGAACATTTGAGCAGAACATTTCAGAGAGCTGTCTCGTCACACACTTCCAAACTCAAACACTGATGTGCGTACACAGCATACGTACACACCCACACATGCACGTACACATGCACGCATTTTCTCACACACACACACACACACACACACACACACACACACACACACACACACACACACACTGATTTAGAGACTTCAGCATTGCTTTGAAATGGAAATGTTTCAGCCGTGTTCCAGGGAATAGTGAGCTGAAAAAGAAAATATACTCTCCTGACAAAAACAGCAGAAAAACAAAAGTACAAAAACAGAAAGAAAATGACGAGGAAAATGTTGGCGGCTGCAAACAAATCACTCCCTAAAGACACAATTTGACTTTGTAAGATTCTTAAGATTTGTTTGTCAAAGTAGGCCAAAGATTTGTGCTGAATCATTCAGATATTTTGTGACATCAACTTTATCATCAAGCTGTAAACACTAGGAAAAGCATACTGTGGCAAGACATGTTATTACTAACTCCAAAACAAATAGACCTGCCATTTCTCTCCCAGAAATAAACTAGTGGGCAGTGCACTCATACAGGTTGTCTTTTAGTCTTGTAGATGCCGCACAGTGAAAACAGAGCAAAGTGAAACCAAAAAGCTGTTGGCTCCCTCATGTGTTGACCAGATTGGGCAACAAACACATGTTGACTTAAAACTGTCAAAAAAAACAACAGCTGAGGACCCTCTTGTGTACCTGTTGCGACACCAGCAGCTGTCTTTAACATTACATGAAATACGTGCATGCACCTGCTTATGTCTCCTTATGCATCATATCCAGTGGACAATTTTACTCCCATCCAAATGAAAACTAATGTAAAAAGAAAACTACAAATGTACAAGGTACTGAATTATAACATAAAGAATAGAGCTAATTTGGACATCCAACCCACAGGTATGGTGTACAAAGCACCACTAAGTACACCGGCTTTAGACTGTGGTTCTTTGACCCCTGCTATTGGATTCCCGAGAGGTTTCTTTCGGCTCCTTTAACCGTAAGCTGGCATGAGTTAGGGGGAAATAGAGGGAGGTAGAGAGTCAGATAGAATGATACATGGGTGCTGTGTGCGCATGATCACTCCTGGTGCTTCATGAGAAGGATTGCATTGCTTCTAATGTGTCATTAATGACGCAGCATCATCTCCATTGCCATAAGCCTGGCACATACATTGCAATTTCCTACATACACAGGCGTGTTAATTAATCTCTGTGGACTGGTGGCCTGCTGAAACTACTCGGTGACTGAATCTTGGTATGCCAATTCATGAATGCGCGCACACACACACACACACACACACACACACACACACACACACACACACACACACACACACACACACACACAGAGAGAGAGAGAGGGCAGATGAGGGGAAGTGGGTCATGTCTTGCATACAGAGCAGGCCCATCTGTCTCAAAGAGAAAGACGTATAAAAAAAAAAAGGGTGAAAGAAATGTGACATCACTATTATTACCACTGATTGCTTCACTGTGCGTCTGTGTGTGTGCGCTCTGTCTTCCGTCTGCTCGGTCTCCTCCTATTCTCCTTCTATCATCACCCCTTACTAATTGACTCCTATATGACAGCGAGCATTTCTCTCCTTCCACTGGTTCTGAATATATTTATCTCCCCTGTTCTCAATCTTTCTCCAAATTGTTTATTATCAGGCCCCAAATCTTACCTACTGCTCCTCCATCATCCTCCTTCCTCTGTTCTTCATTGCCATCACCTCCTTTTAAGTTTTTCTAATTATATTTTCTTAACCTTCCCTTTTTCTTTCCTAATCTTCCTATCCTCCAACATCAGCTTATTTATTTCCTCTGCTCTTTTCCCTCAACATCCTCTTCCTCCCTGGTCCTGCATATTGCTTCCAACTGACAGAGTAATTAGTTTCTCTGGGCCACCGATCAGCCTGTATTCCCAGCAAGGATAGCACATTCATAAATCAGCAGTGTGCTCACTTAACTTGTACTCTCATTGAGAAACACAGCACAATGTGTTGACATATGCGATTAGATCTGTGAAGGATACAGAGATATCTGTAGAAATTATGAAAAAGATGAAAGTGAAGAAGAAGAGATGGAGCTAAATAAAAGCTGGATACAAGAGAATGATAGAGGGGAGAACAAGGTCAAAAGGGGAAAATATGTGTTTGAGTGAGTAACATCAGATAGACTTCAGTATTACTTAACATTTTGTTTTCATATTTGTAGAAGAAGTTCAGATCGCACAATCTTGGTGTGATAGATATATAAGAAGAGACTGTCAGTTAATCAACCACGCGCACAGACCGACACACAAAGTTACGTAACAATTAAAGTCAATCATTTTGGGAGTTTGCTCTGTCTCCGTTTGTCAGTGAATATTAACATCTCAGTTTGACATTGTTCTTGATGGTGTAAAAAAAAAAAAAAAACGGTGCCAAAGGCTATCGGTCTTACACCGAAATGACATCACAAACGTCATGGTTGCGTCATGGGGGTACATTGGATTGGTCTTTGGAATGAAGGGATGAGCGTCACTCATGTCAGAGGGTTGGGGTCAGTACATATGTATGTGAAAGGAAGAGCCATTGTGGTTTAATAAGGCACCATTTATAGGTTTATACGTTGTAATAATGGTATTCCTATTTTTACTAATTTATTGAAATTACAAGCAATTTGAGTTATAAACAGTGTCATGAAAACAAACCTCATGTTATGTATGCTGTGAATTTTTTCAGCAATGGCTTTTCAATGTATTGTATCATGTAATTAACTCTTCATGTATTTTTTAGTTGTTATTGGTGGAGTTTGCCATTCACACGCTGGATTGAAATAATATATGGAACATTTGCTGCCACCACTGAGCACATCAACCAGGACTGAAATCTTAAGGATTACAACGATATAAAATAAGATTTAGGGTGGTCAGGTTGTGAAAAAATCCCATTGGCTGGTGTTTATACTTGCTTTGGTAATAAAGCAGCTCTAAATGTTATCGTTATGTTAAGCATTAATAAATTGTTAGTTAGTGAGTAAGAACAGATGTTTCACCATCTGGAAACCCAAAAGGATTGTCAATGCAAAATAAATTTATAAATGGTACCCACTTTTTTTTTTTACGACATAGCACTTCTTATTTTTGTTCTATTGTTGGTCTATTTAACACAACACAACCACCCATGTGTCTCTGGCTGCAAGTCTGTGTGTGTGGCGCTATTTGCTTGGGAGAGGAGGCCAGTTTTGAAGATAACTGCCAAAATGGGACAGATGCTATTTGCAAGTTCTTTCACAGGTTTTCATTTATCCTCCGTCTCTTGCGCCAGATGGGTACGGTTTGCCTCGCAGGACGATACGATGAGTCATAGAGTAGCAACAATTACAGGAAAGTATTTTGAGAGTCGATTAATTGCGTTTTTCTTTGTCCGAGCCCTTTGAAAAGATAAAAAGTATTTTAGGTACACCTCGGTCCAGGTTTGAGTTGTCGGTTTACAATTCATCCACTCCGTGCCTCTGTGCACGGAGTGGATTCTCTTTTATCTCATTTTTGAGTAGGCAGCAACTTTCCTTGTTGAAAACTCACTTTTGTAACTCCGGCATCCTGCATATTTTTGCTGCGACACCTACTGCTTCTTATGGAGCGATCAGTCCCAGCAGCACACACAAACACACACACAGTTTTTTTAGATAGAGTGGGTGTTCTTCTCAATCTCGCCCCTCTGTATCTCTCTCCTAGTTCTGCTTGATACATATCAGCTACAGCGTAAAGATGCTGACTGCCTCACTGTGCAGGGAGCAGCTGAAATGCCAAGTGCTTTCAGAAGAACAGTTTCATCAGATACTGCAGAGATGCAGTCCAAGTCTTGCCAGGCCAGATGACTATCAGAACCGGGTCAAATGAGTGTCAGTGTATATTTCACCCTGTGTTGAGCTCTAAATGGGTGGCATTTGCTCAACAGTGTAAGGTAAGTTGTCAGTTGCAGAAAACTCTTCACTGTTGACTTCTGCGGCTTATGTCAACAATCACGAGCAAAAACAATTTGACAAAAACTTGTTTGTATCCACAGGGAGTGGCTGTGACAGAGAAAAGAAAGTCCAAGAACACAGATTCTTAACTGACAGAAGACAAAAAGTCAGATGGACATGGACTTTTTGTCTCCCCGTCGGTCTCAATAGTCAAGCGGACAGCCAAAGCTGGGCCGTGAACATTTTTAAGAAATGAATTATGCATCATTGAGGCATAATAAATATGTGGAATGCATTTTTATTCCTCATAACATATTTGTAGAACTGATTTTTTATTTTTAAGAATTTCACACTTAAAATTGATCTTGTGACTGTGCATTGTCCCCATCCACATACGGATGGATGTGCATGAGATACAAACCAAACCGGGACACATTCTTAAAAGTACCTTTAAGTATTTGTGCATTAGGTTTATTCCAATTAAGATATTATGGGAATGTTGATATTGCATTTTAGCTGGAATTATGAAGTCTGGCTTGTTCATCTATTTTAAAATAAGCACATTTGTCTTGAGAGAGAAATTACTGTGACCTTGTCAGCTCTGCAACTTTTGAGCAAGAATCATTTCAACCATTATACTTATAAATTACCTGCCTTTTTAAAAGTTACAAAACAGCCTTAAGATTTTGTGTTTGAGTGTATTTGCATTGTTATTTAAGGACTGGAAATCAATCACAGCTTTAATTTAAAAGGTTGCAACGTAAATAGAAAAGAGCATGAAAATGGCCATCAATATTCAGGGGGCTTCAGTGTCAGTGAGAATAAGAAGTCACACCCTGAACTGATTTTAACCCCCAAAAAGATGCTTAATAATATAAAAAGCTGCAAGCAGCTGTGAGCGGGTCCTCGCTTATCCCGTCACATTTGGGGTAGCCGAGCCGAGCCGTCATGTCTCCGACTCACCCAGTTCAAACAGTACACACCGGTTTCAAGTTTGAACATTTCACATACAAGTCACCGCTTTCAGCAGATGACAAGATTGAACATTCACAGCTGGATGTTGGCGGTGCAGCGGACGGCGCTACTTACATCTCATGGTGACTAACTTGACTAATGGTGTTAAGAAAATGACATCGCTAAAAAGCATGCTGGGTAAATTATTTCACCAAAAAGGCCGCCCATTCAGAAAGACTGTTCTTGTGCAGGAAGAGAATGCAACATACAGTTGGCATCATGTTTCTCATGTCCTGGGCAGTGCAATATCTCAAAATTGCTAGCAATATCTCTCTATTAAACAATGAATATGTTTTATATTTCATGAATAAGGTACGATGTGATTTACTGATCATGCCGGTTGAAAGCAGGGTCGATGATGACACACAGTCAGTACACATGCACACACACACACACACACATGCATCATGTTTCTCTATGTGAAGAGTAGAGCAGGTCATGTAAATTAGATGTAAATCCGATGCCGTTTGGCTGATTTACTTTTGCCTGTAGGTGGCGCTATGACAATCTGAACATTGCTCATGTACATGTACTCAAGCCTTGACCGGCATCATGTATGAGGAGTATTGGGGTAATAGCATCATGTATGGAGGAGTTACAACAGCTTTCTCTCATATAGCGGTTAGCTCAAAGTAGGCATGTCTTTGCGTCCCCGTAAACGTCAATTCCCAAAAGTGAAAACACGCACGGAGCACAAGCCATACTCCAGAGGGTCTTAATATCACTTTAGAACAGAATTTAAGTAGATTGTATGAAATTTGTAGGAGGAGTAGTATTTGGCGTAAATGCAAATATATGCTAAAATTAGCGTAAATCGGCCGAAAATGCCAAATTGGCCGAAGTACTGTAGCGCCCCCTATTGCTCAAATCGGACGCCTGATTTATTGCAAGTTAGGGGATGCGATGTGCACATATACCCCAAGTTTGGAGTCGTTTGTCCAAATATATTTAATGTTATGAATGTTTAAAAACAAGACACGCCCCTAAGAGGTTGATTGGTCGATATGAGATATCCAAGAAATTTCAACGCAGCATTGACGATCCAGTGCCATTGATGATAAGTTTGGTATGAAAAGGAGGTAGCGTTTAATAGAAAAGTGCAAAATCGTGTTTTTCACAAAATCCAAGATGGCGGAAAATATTCATAGGCGGACTTTATGGGTCTGAGAGGCTTTTTTGTAGAGCAGGTGGAGATGGACATGTGTGAATTTCTTCAAGTCAAAAAAACATTCTGGGCGAGGGGCGTCGCCGGTCCAACTTGTAGGGGGCGCTAGAGCGTCATTTTTTGGAACTTTTTTTCCCGGCTTTGATGCATCCCTATTTTCACCAGGCCTGACAAGTGTTCCAAATTTGGTGAGTTTTTTAATATGACAAGTGCCCCAAAAAGGCGCCCAATGTACAAAAATAAGAATCATAGGGAATAATAATAACCCTTTGTATTTCAATAGGGTCCTCTCGGGACTGACTACGTCAGTCGCTCGGACCCTAACTATACCAGAACGTATTTGTACTGTACTGCTATACTGTAGATGCATGCGAACAACACAGTTACACAGACTACAAGTTGACTAATAACTAGAAAGCGCTGGTATTTAAAATGCATCAAACTATATATGCATGACTTACAGACTTAAGTTTTGCGTTTGGCACTGTCTTTGATTTTTACAGAAAGCACCCTCCTATTGTCCTATTGATACTTCACAATAGCCATCCTCAAAGAATAGCATGCCGTGAAACAGTTGCCCCCCTTGGTGCCTGTGTGTCTACTGTCCAGTCAGTGTACTAGGGGTGTGGCGAACAGGGATGGAGTCGTCTCCAGAGCAGACACTGGGACAGTTCAAACAATGGCTTTGACTTGCCTCTGCTATTTTGAGAGGCTGCCTCCACGTTGAGCTTCGCCCCAAACATCACCCACCCACCTCCACTCAGTTTGGCTCCATCGTTTTGGACTTGTGCTCACAGAATTCTAATCAAGATGAGGGGGGTGAGTCATACAGTGTGCAGCACTTCTTGTGGACTGGAACAGCTTCCTGGATGTTGTTTCTGCCTCCCCGACCTGCTGCCACCCGAACAATGGGATGAAGACTGGCCAATGAGATGTTTTGGGTCAGAGGTAAATTCAGATTTGCTTTTAAATTAATATTTTAGTCCCTTTTCAATGTACCACAAATAGTACGTAGATAGAACTTTTATAGTATACGAATGTATGGATTTACCCATATGCTTTTTAAAAAGTACATGAGAAATGTATCGTACACACACCAACTACAGTATAACAGCGCCCTCAGCACAGGAAGCTCAGCCTTCCGATGACAGGAAGCAGCCCTCGCCATGGAGACAGCAGTCTGAGCCGATGTCCTGCAGGTCAAATATAAGCACCACATGCACACGCAATCTGATGACATGTATGGAAGAAGTAGTGACTTCGAATCAGAAAAGAACTTATGCACCAAACCCTCTCCTGTTTATACAGACCCTAACCTTTAACCACTGGGGAGCACACACACACTTTCACTCGACCCTGAGTTCAACGGAGCTCTTTTAATAGATTGGAAGCACAAAGCCTCCATCGGCCCACGAGGAGGTGATGACCCAATCTCTATCCTCTCCTGTCTCATTGTCTTTTGATCTTTCCTTTGTGAATCCCCACTTATCATCATTACTTTTTACACTGAGGCTAAAGCAGCAGGCGGAACAGGATTGTTTTGAAAATGTATCAATCTGCTTCTGTATCATTAAAGTGGCAGCTAGACAATAGAACTGTGAATGTATACAATTAAAAAAAAAGGAAACTCAATCAGTCACTGGCGGTGTGAAAAAAAATGCTTGCAATCGAGGTTGACCAATGCACATCCAGCCAATAACACACACCAATATACTACTCTAAATTGTATTAAATACTACTATTTTCAAAGCCAGGCGTTAGTTGGCCTGAATTATAATCTGATAGCAGCATAAATATCAGATCAACACATTTAATCAGAATCTGGTCAAAAGTTGAGGAGAACTTAAGTGACAAACAAAGAGCTGGTCACCGACACAACACATAGAGCTATACTTTATTACTACTTTATAACGTACTATGACATATAAACATTACGCTTTCATACTCTGACAGTTTGTTACGATCAGCAATGTCATTGAAAGGAGTTGTTGTTGCCATTAGTCATAAACTAGATCCCATGATGCACCGGTTGAGTATGTTGATGAATTAAATGACGTGTTGCTGATCGGAAATGCATGCAGACATTCAGTAAGACCATCCATGCACCACACAAACAACTCCATGTTCAGTGTGTGTACTATGGTAACCTTAGTCCGGTGTCCATTCATCCACATTGCGTTTCCTCCAGTGTTTTTACACACTGGCTCCATGCTGACCCGAACCTGACGCACGCTTTCCCTCTCCAAACCAAAACATTTACCTCTTTCTCCTCCTCCCCTCCCCAACTCTCCCCCTCTTTGTCACTAAATATGCCCCTTCCAACTTTACGTACGTGTGCATAAACAGCTGTACGTCAGCTCTGGTATTTGAATGTTTGGGAGGCGTTTTGAGACCTATGCAAACGTGACAACAAGCTGAGACAAGGTAATAATTCACGGGGGGTTCAGGACGATAGACTTTGATGGGGACACGTGTGCATAAATACATATGCACAGCACAGGGGACACAGCATTTAAAAAAAAAGACACTACAGTAATTGCACAAGCAATAGGTTCAAGGCATGTAACCTAAATATTTTTGTTGTTGTGCAACCCAGCCAATCAGAATGGACCGGTAAGGGGGAGTGTCAGGTCAGTCTGAGAGAATAAGGTCAATTGATTGGAATTCCTTGTGTTAAAAACATGTTTAATGCTCTGTCCGGGTTGGTGGATGTGTGGAAAACACTGCATGAAGCAACAGATCAAGGATGCGTTGTTACAGAGTTACATTGTTTCATCAGGTCACTTTGGAAGGAAATGGATGAAGGTACCAACTTTTAGTCATTTCCAAATATTGTAATCTTGTCTTCTTTTCTGACTTTTCCTTTTATACACTCACTCATACAGACAACCCACCATTATTCATACTAGCGCCATGCAGTGAAATAAAACAATCAGACACAGACAGCTTTGTTCATCTTGACCCCCCACAGGAAACAAGTGAACAGGACAACTTCATTGGACCAAACCTCCGAGGCAGGAGACTGCGTCTCAAATGATTACACTGTGCAATATGAAAATGTGAGACGGAAGTAGGAAATGCACAGAACATCCTCGCCTGTGATTTTATATCTAATGTGACATAACTGGCTACATTGACAGATCCCATGTGAACTGCAAGCTACTGGTATTCTAGAAGTGTCAAACATTTATGCAGCAAAATAAAACAATGAGAAAAACAAGACTTAAAGGTTTTCAATTAGTCTCTACAATATGACATAATCATGACAGAATAAGCAACAATCAAAGTTAGGAAAAGAAAATCCTTAGTTAGAATCCATCAAAAATCTGAAACTCTGACTGTGTGGGTGTGGTTTGATAAGAAAAATGTTGCGTTTCATCAGACTATGTTTTCAGGGCCTTTAAATATTTGTTAAACCAAACATGATCAAAACAAACTTTTTATTCTGACAATGCTATTCTCAATGCTTTTAGTTGAACTTAAATGTTATGCAATTACGTGAAATCAGGCATTTTGAAAGCATAATTTCATCACAGTCTGGCCATTACAGGTGTAGAGATCTGTTTTGGGCAGTAGGCTGACCATCTAGCTGAACATCTACAGTATACACAGCCATGTGCACTAAAATAACAAACAGGTTTAATTTTCTCTGATTTAGAACTACCATGTGAAACCTCAGTACGACAAATCCGATACAAAGCAATCCAAATATTGTTAAGTAGTATTTAAAGCAAGCTTCAAGTTGAGCCCTGTAGAAAACATTTTGAATGTCACAAAACATCCAGACCTATGTATAAATATATAAATCTATTGAAAACTAAATTATGATGGCTCCATTACTGTCATCTTATTTCCCTTTCTTTATTTTTTATAACTCTTTCAGAAGTTTGCAAGTCTTCAGCTCCCTCTTTGTCTCCGTCGCTGCCACTTCCTTCCTCCTTGCCTGCCTTCCTCTCCTCTTCTCCCCAACTGGTCGTGTTGTATCCTGAGCACAATGTCCCAGTGGGCCAGGAGATGGCTGGCCGGCGGGTGTTGTGAGGCCCCGCTGAGCATCTACACAACCTTCTTTCTTTTTGTGTCTCTCAGATCATCTCTGTCTCTCTCCTCTTTATTTAAGCCCACAGTTGGTTTCAGCGCCACAGCTGACAGCACCCGAGGACTCTGCTTCCCTTTCAAGCACTTCTCAAACAGAGTGTTACGCACACACACAGAGGACTAATGCACTCGCACTTTATTACTTAATGCCAAATCATCCAATTAGCTGAGAAGTGGGAGAGGAACAGAGAGGAAAACATACGAATAAGGTCTGCCAAATGTATGTGATTTCCCCCTTTGAGACTACATTTGAATACTTTTGGAGACAGGAAGAGAAAATAATGCAATATTTCTCCAGAAAAGTCTAAAAGAAACATCATTTTGTGTAGCAGAATTAACACAGAATTTCCTTATTCAGTATTCTCGACCCACTAAATTCATTCTGTTAAGAAACACTGCCATGAATCTCCTTTGTTAAATGAGTAAAAATGCATCTGTGATCCACACTGATGCACTGGTTCCTTATCATAATGAACATTGTTGGTTTAACCCAGTTTTTGCTACCGTAACAACTCACTAGAGCATCAACTGTGTATTAATCCACAGCTGAAAATAGTTCCCTACAAATGCACTATTCACTTTCTAAAATAACACTTTCTTAAACTACAGAGCCCATCTGTTTTAAGACATACTTTGACCCTTAAACCATGAATCAGACTTTCCAATATTGTTTTTCCTATATGCACGAATGTGTCTGGAAAAGTATGACAACTTAAACTGAACTATCCCTTCAAAACACCATTACAGCGTTTTGCTTTCACAATAAACAACTACCAAATGTTGCATGAGTAGAGAACTAGTGGGACGCTTCACATAAAAGAAAAACTGGTTTTGATCATATCAGAACGTACACTCCAGCCAACAAGCACCGGACACAAAAAGGATCATTGTCCGCCGGCAAAGTGGTCACATTAATGACGGCATACGGCTGATTAGTGAAATTATTTGTGCAGATTGTGCACACGTGTGTGTATTTGTAATAATGGACATGGACAAGGCCAACACAGCAGAAGAATCCCCGGAAAGTGTCCCTTTCTCTCCTCACTGAGTCAGGAAATGCACTGAGACAAGGCCCTATTGTCACGAGTAGCTCGAAGGAGACAACAAGGAGTGTGTGTGTCAGTGCTAGTGTCTGTGTGTGCAGAGTCAATGTACTTTTAAAATAACAGTATTGAACTGAATTGGCCTTCCACTAATTTGATAGGTAAATATTAGCTGTATTATGACATGTCACAGCTTACATTTAAGTCATGGAATTGTTTCACTATTATATCAAAATGTATGTATGGACAATTATATGCAGTCATGTCAGGAATTCATGTGTGTTTATTATCTATGTCACCGACGTGACAAGGGATCAATGTTGTCAGTCATGGACAGGAAGCAAATGTAAACAGATGGAGAGGTTATACGGCGCCTTTTCTGTCAGGAAGGGTCGGCCACTCTTTGTGTATTTAGGCTGTTTGATGTTTGTAGCCGTGTTCCCAAAGGCGGTGTGTCCCCAGCTAACCAATAAAATGGCAGGAAAGGGTGCAAGTCCCAAAAACAAGAGATGAGTGAGGTGAAGGGACGGATGCACACGCAGAGGTCGGATGAAAGAAAAAGGGAGGTGGGGGAAAGAGGTGAAGATGAGTAGATATTACTTACTGTACCTAAGATGGGAATAGACAGCAGATGTGGTGGGATTGACACTTTCAAAGTTTAGTTTATTATGATACCCATTAACGAGTGCTACATAGTGACAATACAAGCATTGCAACCTAGATCATAATCATAGAAGTGCAAGATGATCAAGATAAGACTAAAACACACACACGTCAATTCAATAATCAGAAGATTTGAAATAGTCCGTTACACTCAAGTGTCCCCATCTCATTGCAATTTATAGTACAGTCCATTTCACTCTTGTATCCACTAGAATAATTGAAATATATAAAAATGGTCTGTTTTACTCCAATATTACCACAAACACATGCAGACCCTTCACGGCCACGAGACCTATCAACATAATCAAACTCACAACGCACAGTCGTACTCTGTTCAAAACTCACAACTAGTGTCTTCATCTTTTCAAGGTCTCGTCAAAAGATGATGTTTTACTAAAACTTTAAATCAAACTTTACTATTGTATTGTTTATTATGTCTTGTCCTTTCATGCATAGCTTGGTACATAACCATTATTTTAAATGTTTGTCTTTGCGTTCAGTGTTTCAATGTCAAATTGTGAAGCAAATGTAACATAATATATGACATAAACAGATAATGAAAGACTTACAACACAACAGTTACAATTAACATAAAATATAATATTAATGAATGGCATAATTATGTACATATACATACTTCTTCATGCTGCATGACATCTGAACAAACTCCAGTTAAAGATGAAGGCCATGAGATACAGGGGAAATTGTGGAAGAAATATAGTAAGAGTTTTTATGTTAAAGTACTGGAACATTTTAAACTATAATGAACGAGTTCTGTAGCAGATTAAAGTACCACTGCTACTATTTCCACATCTTTCTCTGCCATTTAATACCCTTATAAAAGGGACATCTAAATGTATCTTCCTATGTGTTTATTTGGCTATGCTTCCCTCTGTTCACATTGTTTCCATTCTCCAAAAATTGTCTAGGTGGAAGGACTAAGAAGAGGCTCAGGTTACAACCTGATAAACAAGTTTTTCAGGCATAACTAAATAACTAAATCATTGGCTGAGGGGTAAGGTTTGGTTTATTCTTGTATACACACACACACACACACACACACACACACACACACACACATTTATATATATATGCATATTTTTTGTGTTTGTGAGTGTGCACACAAATGCTTACCTGGACCATGGCCTGTGCAATCAATGGCCAAACTGGACCATCTGGTCCCCCACCCTAGAACTGACGAGTCAGCATTAAGTCGGCAACTCTCCCTCTCTCCGTCTCTCTTTTCCTCCCCCTCTCTCCCCACTTATGCACACACACACATCCACCCACGCACTGACAGACAGGCCTCGGCTCTGTGCTGGTCTCAGCGGAACTCGGATGGCCTTTGTGAAGCAGCCATGCTGGAGGCGACAGGCTGTGCACACTGTTCCACCATGACATGTTGGCTTCGTTATTTCTCCATTCAGGGGAGGATTCGGTATCATCCTTGCCCCTGTGCGTGGAAGAAACAACTATAAAAATCAAGCTTTGTGAGCCCTTTTCCAGGGAAATATCACTGTCATAAGATATATTTTGAAAGGATCTATTGTAGAGAATCTGAATTCATATAGTCCCCGGTAGGCCCATATTGAGACTGTGTAAGGCTATATGTCTTTACTCATCGAGAAATTTCAAGAAACAAAGAAAATGTTGGTTTGGATCAGAATGACAGGATTTGGTTGCACATATATCCATGACTATGTGTCAGTTCCTTCCTACTGTAAATTCTTAGTAGCTAGTTAGCTAGCTAGCTGCTTCCTGCTTTCTTACAGTGCAGACGCTTTTCTGCTTGCTCTCGCCTCTGTTTGCATTTTTCTGCGAATACCTTCTGATATTCTTGTCTTTTCTTCTGTGAGAATCTTTGAGCAGCAGCTCCCGGACACTTGAAAACCACTGGGACTCTATGTTTCTATAGATTTGGCTGGCTATTGCCCTAATTCCGCTGGTTTAAAGATAAATTGCTATAGGCTACTTAGCAGCTAAGCTAAAGGCTACTTAGCAGCTAAGCTAAAGCTAAGGAGCAGCAAGATGCCATCTCTCTCCATGGACAACTACTACAAACTCCTGCAGAAGATTGCAGTTTTGGAAAAAAAAAATCCACCGAATAGAAGTGAACGTGGAGGTAAATGGACTGTGTCAGAATGATACCACTTTACCACGGACTCAAAATCTTGTACAAATGCAAGCTAAGACACAGCTAACTAGCACCACTAGGCCTACCAAGAAACAGGAGGACTGTGCAGCTGTTAACGAAACCTCAAATGGTAGTCCTCCCTGGAACTCTCTCGGTGCAAAGGCTAAGAGGCATTCACACCCTCGGGATGTGGGAGGACGACTAACAGGACGACTAACAGGCAAAGCCCAGCACCCTGAGATCTCTGATGCGACTGGCTGGCCTGAACTACCACGCAGGCAAAATTCCTCCTCAACCCCGATACGCAGCTGGACACAGCAGAAAACAGCTGGGAAAAGTAAAACCAGTAAAGAAACTCCACAACAACCAAGCCTACAACTTAAAAACAGATTCGCTCCACTGTCGCAGGATCCTAAATCTGATGATCTGGATAAGCAGCTATCTTCACAAAGCAGGGTAAGAACCGAACATAAAAGGCCGCAGGAAAAGACTGGGCCTGAGACTCTGATTGTTGGAGACTATGCTGTAAAAGATGTCCAAACGATGTGCAGCAAGAATACCAAAATACTAGTGATGGCGAGATGAAGCTTCCTGAAGCATTAAAGCTTTCCATCCAATTGGTTCGCTCATGTGCCGAAGCTTCATGGGGCTTCATTTGCTCTACCTCGCCACCTAGTGGACAATACATGTAAAACAGGCAGAGTGATCATAACGACACCATGGCTTTGGTGTGTGAAGCGTTAAATTGAATAAATTATGTTTGTGACGCCAATACATCAATTATTAACTTATTATTATTGTGTCTATCTTTATGATATAATGGTGGGGTCAAAATCAAAACTCGAAACAAATTGGGAGAGGGTTGTGATGTGACTGTGGGTCAGTGGTTAGAATATCCGACTTTCAGTCAGAGCATCGGTGTTTCGAGCCTCGGCTCTGCTAGTCCATGTTGATGAGTACAATTCTTTAAGTAAAAATAAGAACTTTTCCACAGTGCTGGGCTTTTTGAGACTATTTCGCCTGCTTTATAAAATACCCTTTCACGGACACACATGAAGCTGGTACAGAGAGGAAGGGGTAAATCCATTGAGTTTCGCTGCCCCTTATATTTCAATTCGCACGGCAAACACACAAACCATTTTCTGAATCAGTCACGTGGTGCGGGCGGCTCGCGAGGCTTCGAACGTCACCACATACGTCATCGAGACAAGCCTCGATACGCGCTTCACCAAAATCTACCTGGATTACTCGACACGCGCATCGAAGCCTCGACACGAAAGGACACATCACTACAAAATACTCTGCTTTCCGACAGATATGGTGTCTAACATGAGAGATAAAATCCTGGACATCATGGCTGACTATCCCATGGTGAAAAACCTCATTGTGCATACGGGAAGCTGTGATATTGTGAAACAAGAGTCTGAAGTTCTGAAGCGAGACTTTATTGACTTGTTAAACACAGTCAGCTCTGTCAATGCTGAGGTGTTTATCAGTGGCCGTCTTCCACCAGCAAGGAGAGGAGATGAAAGATTCAGCAGGCTGTTTGAACTGAACAGATTGCTGTCAACTGCATGTACTGACCATACAGTACATTTTATCGACAATTTTTACATTTTCTGGGAGCGTATACATCTTTTTAAACGCAGATGGAGTTTGCCTGAACAAGTCAGGGGTAAAACTCTTCACCTCTAACTTATTTTTCTTCCTGCGTCACTCGTCTGTTCCCACTGCCAAGGACAGGAGACAAGAGGAATCTAAACAAGAGATAACCACACAGCATCGCCGTGAAGACCTCATGGGAAGGAAGCCAAAGGAGAGCCAAGAGGAGGAGTCTCCACCCTCATCATCAAGGATTGATATCCCTCTCGGAGAGGACGGGTCTTTACTTCCCTCACCAGCACCTACTTCCACCCCCCACACTTCATCCAGGTCCCTCTCATCTCTACTCTCTCCCTCCTCCCCATCTTCCCCCCTCATGGAGTTCATTGACCGCATGAACGAGATGGTCATTGCTGGAACCAAATTCACTCCCCTCCGCATAACCACTTCCCGTGCTGAAACCCCTCCAGCTAGACCTCCGTCACTGGTTCTAAGTGCTTTGACGCAAACACCGAAGTTAAAGCGCCGTGCCCCTCTCCCGCCTCTACAACATCTCCACAACCATCCTCTATCTCCACGACCTGATAAAGACATTGATTGATATCTTTTGGGTCCGGACTACAAGGTTAATGACACCACTGATTATCTACAGGAACAGTCGGGGCCCTGTATGAAGTTAGTCTTCTTAATTCCTGTCCTGACTTATCGAAAAGGAAAGATGAGGCTGCGAAGAAACATTAGTAAATCTGCAAACTTATCCAATTTAACATTCATTCCTCGTCAGCCTGTCCAAAGAAATAGGGAAAATATAGTTTTAAACACATTAAACTTAGCTTTATTAAATGTACGGTCTCTGTCAGGAAAAACATTTTTAATCAATGATTTCATTATTAGGCACAAACTAGATTTTTTGTTTTTAACCGAAACTTGGTTAGACCAAGATAACAGTGCAGCTGTTCTTATTGAAGCAACACCTCCCAACTTCAGTTTCATGAGTGAAACAAGAGCGCATAAGAAAGGAGGTAGAGTTGCTATTTTATATAATGAGTCTCTTCAATGCAAGCAGATGTCTTTTGGTCATTTTACTTCCTTTGAATATGTGGCTCTGAATTCCATGCAAGTTTTATTTCTCAACATTTACAGACCACCTAAATACTGTGCAACCTTCTTTGATGAGTTTACTGAACTGCTGTCTATAATCTGTATTGATTTTGATTGTGTTGTCATTGTTGGTGATTTTAATATCCATGTTGATAATCCCCAGGACAGAGGGTCTATAGAGCTATGTGGTGTCCTTGATAACTATGACCTGACTCAGCATGTAACAGGTCCCACCCACAACAAGGGGCACACTCTAGACCTAATCATTACCAAAGGTCTGGACATTTCCAAGGTTGCTGTGACTGATGTTGCACTCTCTGATCATTCCTGTGTTTTCTTTGAGAGTGCAATCTCTCTACACACAAATGTCCAAAGCGTTACATCACTGAAAACACCAGTGAACTATTTATTCAGAAGTTCTGCTCCACACTAGCCCTCTCTTGCATCTCAGTCAATGAGCTTGTGGATGGCTTCAATTCTAAAGTTAAAAATGTTATTGATGCCATTGCACCCACTAAGGTGAAGGTTGTCTCAGGTAAGAAAAGATCCCCTTGGAGAAATGCCACGCTGATCAGAATAGAGAAAAGAGAGTGTCGGAAAGCTGAACGCAGGTGGCGAAAAACTAATCTCCAGGTTCACTGTGGTATCTATAAAGAGAGACTTCACAATTATAATTTGGAACTTAGAAATGCAAGACAGGCCTTCTTCTCTGACATCATAACCAAAAACAAAAACAATACACGCGCCTTATTTGCTACCGTGGACAGGCTAACAAACCATCTGGTGTCGGTAACGGCTACGCTCCAATCCACCTGGGCATGCAATCAATTTGCCTCCTATTTTGCTGATAAAATTCAGAGAATTAAACAAGCAGTCGGTGGCTCCACACTAACCACAGGATATGTGTTGTCCCCATCTTTAAATAGCATCCATTCAAATATCATGACACAATTTCACTCAATTAACCAAAGAAGCCGAGAAGACATTATACAACATCTGAACACATCCTCCTGCTGCTTGGATATTCTACCAACACACTTTTTCAAAAAAAATTCACACTACTTGACCGCTGATCTTTTACAAATTGTAAACACATCCCTTCTCTAAGGTGTCTTCCCACAAGCCCTAAAAACTGCAGTTATTAAACCACTTCTAAAGAAGGCTAGTTTAGACCCCGAAATATTGAAAAACTATAGACCAATATCAAACCTCCCATTCTTAAGTAAAATAATGGAAAAGGTGGTTTTTCAACAGCTGAACAACTTCTTAGCTGAAAATAACTGTTTTAATGTTTTCCAGTCTGGCTTTCGTCAGCACCACAGTACTGAAACTGCTCTTGTTAAGGTTTTCAACGACATCCACTTAAACACAGACAGTGGCAGAACTTCAGTCTTAGTATTACTGCATCTCAGTGCTGCATTCGACACGGTTGATCATGACATACTACTAGACAGACTGAAAGTCTGGGTAGGACTCTGGCGCAGCACTTAATTGGTTTGAATCCTACTTGAAGGACCGACAATACTTTGTGTCGGTAGCTAATTACACATCAGAGCTGACTAGGATGACATGTGGTGTTCCCCAAGGTTCAATACTGGGGCCTCTTCTGTTCAACATCTACATGCTTCCACTGGCTCAGATTATTCCCATGCAAGGGCTGGCTAAATGCATTGAAGAAATCAATAACTGGATGTGCCAGAATTTTCTTCAATTAAATCAAGATAAAACAGAAGTAATTGTTTTTGGTCCCAAGGACGAACGATTGAAAGTCAGCGCTCAGCTTCAATCACTAATGTTAAAAACCTCAAACCAAGCCAGAAATCTAGGTGTAGTTATGGATTCAGACCTCAACCTGAACAGCCATATCAAGACAATTACAAAATCAGCCTACTATCACCTGAAGAATATATCAAAAGTTAGAGGACTTATGTCTCAACAGGATCTAGAGAAACTTGTCCATGCATTTATCTTCAGTAGACTTGACTACTGTAACGGTGTGTTCACAGGCCTCTGTAAAAAGTCAATCAGGAAGCTGCAGCTGATTCAGAACGCTGCAGCTCGAGTCCTCCCTAAGACCAGGAAAGTGGATCACATCACTCCAGTTCTGAGGTCTTTGCACTGGCTCCCTGTCAAACAAAGAATTGACTTTAAAATCCTGCTGCTGGTTTATAAAGCACTGAATGGTTTAGGGCCTAAGTATGTTTGTGATCTGCTGCTACCTTATGAACCATCCCGGCCCCTCAGGTCGTCTGGGACGGGTCTACTTTCTGTTCCAAGAGTCAGAACTAAACATGGAGAAGCAGCGTTCAGCTTTTCTGCTCCACATATCTGGAACAAGGTCCCTGAAAGCTGCAGGTCTGCTGAGACCCTCAGCTCCTTTAAGTCCACATTGAAGACCTTTCTGTTTGCTGCTGCCTTTTAACTGAACCAGATTCAATTACTGCATCTCACTACTGCATTCTATTTCTTAAACTGCACTGCAACTTTTATTCAACTTTTATTTTTTATTTTGCTTTTTGACTGTTTTAATGTTTTGTTAACTGTTTTTAAATCTGCATTATGTTTTGATGCTTTTTAATGGTTTTATGTGAAGCACTTCGAATCGCCTTGTTGTTGAAATGTGCTATACAAACAAACTTGCCTTGCCAAACTTGCCTTGCCTTCAAGCTAGGGATTTAACCTTCTTAACCCTAGAGGCCTTCGTCGAGCCCTTCGTCCAACCTCTTTGTCGATCTCCCAAGCCCAACCAGTCCAAATAGGGCCTCTGGTGTGATACAGCAAAATAAACGGCACATCCTGGCCTTACAAGTCAATATAAGTCTATTTTTCATGTTTATGACACTATTCCTCAATAAATATGAACATTAACCATAAGTATGACTCGAAGGGACTCGAGAGTGACTTGGGACAGCACCCTGAGTTTTGAAAATACGCCATTTTATATTGATAGCATGAAGTCCAACCTTCGCCAAGATACGCACAACATTGCCATTTATATCCTGCAAAAAAAAAAAGGACTTATTTATGGCTGAAATAAGATTTATCAGGCCTTGTTTAGACTCCTTAGCTTGCTCTCAGTCTGCAGCACATGGCTAGAGTGAAGCGAAGACGAGTGGGAACTCAGTGTTAGACACGATCGCTCGAAAATCCTGAACTAAAATAATTATTAAAAATACTTAACTTCACTCAATCAAACCCAATCTTCGCACATATACTTCTAACATATGAAGCTATGTTATATATTAATATAGTTACGATATTAAAAAAAAACTTTTTCTTTTTATATATATATATATTTTTTTCCTTTTCTGTGTATAAACTAATATACCACTAACACATATGTGAACTTATTATCTATGATCACAAGTTTCTTCTGTATATTATAGCTTTTTTAAATATTCAAATAGACCTTGGGGTTTGGGAGGTATACAAACAGGAAGATACCGTAGATTCACAAGCTGTAGCTTGGGCGGGGGGAAGAAAAAATATATAGAAATGTGCCATTTTTGTTGTACATGGAGAAACAGGTGTTTAAGAGTTTGTAGTATGCAAACAGTTTAGAATGTGCCTTTTGTAATTTTAGGAATGCATTTCAATGTTATTTAATCTTCTGAGTCACCATTGAACAGCATTTCATCAGGTGTTGGGCCTTTGCTCTAAACAAGTCATGCATTAGCAAGCTAATATTAGCTTTGTAAATTGGTTCACGTACTTGGATGATAATATTTAGTCAATAGGCAAATGTAGATGCAGCACTCACAAATAAGTGTGTAACATGTTTAATGATGCAGAGCCGCAAAGGGAAACAGTAACTCTTTAGTCACAACTCATTTTTATGTACAAATGTTATGTGGTGATGCGTAAATCTCAACTTAGGACACAGTTAAATTATAATGGAAAGTTTACAAAACCCAACATTTGTGTCCCAAAACAAGTCCATGAGATATGATTAAACCTTGCAGCATGCTCTACAGAAGCATACTTGCTTCTTTAAAACATTCTCAAATAAAAGTTTTTTAACATCTCATTATCTTTATTAACTTGCTAACTCCATCTCGCATCTATTCACCTTTGAAGATAAAGGGACTTCCAGTGAAAAGACCCTTGAACCAAATATACTCACCGGAAAGGTCAATTGTCTGCTTCCATTCAGACTCTTTAATTAAGGTTCAATAAATCCAGGCCAAGCAGTCACCCAGGGCCCCGGTCTTAGCGCTGGATAGATCCAGCTAGATAGGAAATGCAAAGATAAGAGATACAGTATTCAGAGAGAATGAAAGGGAGGTTAATTCATATTCTTTTATATTCGGCAGACAGTTGTGTGAACTAACAAAGACAGTACCCATGAACGGTGGAAGCCATTTCATCAGGTTTCAAAAAGCGTTAAAAGGTTGTTCCTCCACTCTCTACCTCAACCATTCATGTGTGCCTGTAATACACATGTTATAATAACACCAAAGACATTATCTTTTCACGTACTGTAGAGCAGGTTACTCACAACATGTATTGACAGATAGTATAAAAGTATGAAATATATAACTTAAAAAGAGCAAGGCATGGGATTATGTGAAAGGCATTCATCAGCATGTCAAACATTGAATAAGAGTTATCTAGGGCAGAGCATCCCCCCCCCCCACACACACACACACACACACACACACACACACACACACACACGGTTCCACTACAGATGAGTGATTACCTGCACGACGGCGGTGTCAACGTGTTCAGTATTTTCTTCCCTCGTGTCAGATGAGAGCTGTTAGGTAACAGAGAGGCTCGTTGGCCTACAAACGTTGGTGACCCCTCTCACTCTGCAGCCGACCTTGTGCCAGTGTACTTCAGCTGGAGAGCATCTTACGTAAACAAACTTTGGGCAAACTTGTTGATGTTGGTATGGCAGAAGTCAAAATGTCACGTTAAATGTCTCAAAATCAGCAGGACACAGCAACTGGTCTGTATTCAATGTCTTGCTTATGGACACTTCAGCAGCAGTTTCTGATTTGAAGCTCGCCTTCCAATCTTTTACTTTTATTTTGCATCTATGTCTGGTTAAGTTGAATAATTATTTCACTTGTCATATTTCACACACACACAAATATATATATATATGTGTAACCCTATTATGACAGTCTCACAGGAAAGGTGATTCTTCTGCAACAACGTGTATGTAAAGTATATTCAATCCACTGGAACAACAGTATTCTATCATTAAAGTAATCCTAGTATCGAATTAACTCTTCCTTCTTCTCTGGATATTTCAAGCAGACGGAGCTTTGTGTCTGTCAACGCCCCTGTGTAAACATCTAATATTTCCATGCTGACCTGGTTTCTCTATTTGTTTGCTCTGCTGTGTTTGACCCGAGCCTTTGTGTCCTCTTGTGTCTGCATTAGTGGCATGATGCTATGCAAACTTTTTCTGTATGGGGACGTCCTCTGTACTAGATATTAGCAAAGCGTGCTGCAAAAGGACTATTCATTAGTTTTTCATTAGACACCAAAAGTCGACGAAGGAGTCATCCGATAGCAAGAGCACAAACGTCTCGGAGCTCTGAGACTCTTTTCTACTTCACCACGAGGACAACTCCACACCACTATATCACAGCTCAGTGTAATCTCCTCAGAGCCTCCTGTATCTGTTCCTGCATTATGTTATTGAGAGAATGAGATACTAACTAGCTCTTCCTAAATGGGTGTGGAGAATTCCCAACGGCAAAATACTAGAAAGATAATGAGCGGGGAACCACTTTAAGAAAGACAAACTATTTATTCAAGCATGAAGCATTGCTGCCTGGGGAGTTGAACTGTAATGCCTAAAAGTGGGCTTGCAATCTATGGCCACATTTAGACAATAGGCAGCACATGTTTAACCCAACAACAGTCTACCTCAGTAATGTTATTTTTGTCTGCTGATTCTTTTTTTCCAGATTTTTATCAAAAGCCCAAATATGTCCATGCAGCTGTGGAGCAGCCATAGACTGTATATAAGAAGTTGACCTAGTCCCCGTGATGTTACCCATTGGTTTGTGAACTACGGTTTTGAAACCTCTGGTTCGGCATTTTGTTCGTCGCCATCTTGGTTTTGTGCAACCAGAAGTGACAAGAGATTATGGAGTTAAGTCCAACTGAACTCCATAAAAGACATTTTTATGCTACCAAAAATGTTGTAATTAACTTTTGAAAACAGACTTTGAAAGGGTTAAAGTTGTACAGCAAAAACACTGACAACTCCAAGACTGCACAACGCCATGGTAGCAGCCTGTCAATCATAAGGTAGCCACACCCTTCAGCATATACGGCGTCATCGTCAATATTTATGCAAGCAAATTTGATGATGCAATCCATACACATCAGGGAGATAAAACATTGAACCATACTTTGCACAACCAATAAACTGAATGTGAGAGAGAGGGTTGGCACTGCAACTGCTGGGACCAATGTATCACCAATACTAGTGATGACAAAATTCCAACTGAACAATGCCTTGTAAAATCACACAAACAATGAAGCTATGACGACATATCTTCCCAGACCAACATTAGGACCACTGCAGGACAATGTTAAATATCTCAACATCAAATAGCCGACTCATGACTGAAACACCAACAATTAGAATGCCTAACGCCTATGTTAACTCCCTGATGAAGTTCACTTCTTGAGGAGAAATTATGCAAGGTGGTCTTTCATGTGTGCAAACCTCTCTATGACCTTGCTATTAAAATCCAGCTGTTCATGAATGAGTTCATTTTCATTAGATGGCATAGCCATGGCATCCAACCTCAGCTGTCCCATTGTATTCTGTACTCTGTTAAGAGTGGAGGAGTTCCTTTAGGATTCAGCGCTGGTCAATAGTGTTGTGACGTCACGGTTTCAGACAAAACATACGCCCGCGGGCCCCCCAGGGGGTCCAGTCCGGCCCGCGGGATAATTGTTAAAATTGCAGAAAAATTTCAAAAAAATTAAATTAGCTATGGCTCAAACCACTGATCCACTGATTGAAAAATGGGTACACTATCCATTGACACAGAGTCGCAATTGATTAGACCACTGACATTACTAGAGATATTGCTCAACTGTGAGGGAATCTGCAGAGGAGAGCCCAGGCAGGTAAACAGTGGGCTGATGTCTGAATTTTTGGTCTTTATGTTTCGAGTTTATTGTAGAAAGACCTTAAAATAGGGTTTATCATCCAAAAAGCTTCACCAATGATTTAAACAGAGAAATAGTGTCATTATGCATGCGTTATTATGCTGTGATTTTACTGGTCCGGCCCACTTGAGTCTTGAGAGCATGCGGCCCCTTCACTAAAATGAGTTTGACACCCCTGCCCTAGAGATTGCTTTCATGAAGGAACGTCAATAGAGAAACTGCAGTTTTACCTTTGCTCAGTTCACTGTGAAAAGCACCAGGCTTTCAAAAAGCTTCACAGGGAAGAAACTGGGAGAATGTATCAGACTTGTTTCCACTTGCAGCCGTTGTTTTCAGCAAACAAGCCTAAAAAAAACACTTTATATTACATTACCTGCCCAAAACCAAATGGCAGACAAAGGTATTGGCTAGCTAGTGGGGAGCATCTACCGAATCAGATATTTCCCTCAGTAATTGGTAGATCAAAAGCAGATGGTCAATATTTGCCGGCTGCTGAATAATCGGTTTAAAAAAATAGTTTAGGCCTTCCAATCTTTGTCGGAAACACTAAGTGACCAAATCACAAAGCAATGTACAAAAAACACACATAGATAGATTGTCGTTGGTTTACAGGTCATAGCAAAAACAAGTCAGTATGTAATGCAGTAATACATATTTGAAATGAATGCTCTTTAGGAGTGCATTTGTGAAATGCAAGGAAGGGTAGTTTTATCTCACTACGACTCATCGCCTTGTCATGTTCTTATAAAATTGTACCTTTAAGGTACTGCATGTGGCTCCAGCTTTAGCTGTCATTTCAGATGGGTGAAAATAAGGCAGCTGTCAGAGATTGACTTTCAGCTGCAGACATTTAGCCCTCTGAAGCCAAGTAACTCTCTTAGTCCCTCCCATACAGACAGTTTGCTTAACCTGCTGCAACTGCAGCATTTTCCTCGGGTCTGCTTTATCTCTGGGCTTATCTACCACAAAACCAAGGCCGTCCGTTGTGGAAAAATCCCAAACCCAAATGTGACGGGAGCATGCCGAGAGAAGGAGAGGCTTGTGGTGAGAACGAGCAAGCCTATTGTGTGTGTGAAACATGACATTCAAAAAACAAAGTAAAGGAGAACAAATAAAAATACCAAAGCCAGGATAAAGGAAAGAGATAGGAAGACTAGAAACAACTGACTTTGTGACTCAGAAGACTAAGAAAGATCTTTCTTTTCAATGACAAAGCCCAAAGCCTGTAATTTGAGATGTCATAATGGACGAGGTTGGTAGTTAAAGTGATATACGTAAACAAAGCTGTCAATCTGCAAAATCTGGGACAAAAGGAAACATAATGAGCCAGGTTCTCTCTGTCGGTTGCTTTTTCTCTTGTTATCTGTTTCTATCTGATCTCACACACACACACACACACGCGCACGCGCACGCACACACGCACACACACACACACACACACACACACACACACACACACACACACACACACACACACACACACACACACACACACGCGCACACACACGCACAAAATCAAATGTTCCTGTGTGTACATTATAATTAAAACACTTAAAAAGATAATATTTCACAGACTTGGCCAAAAGAAGAGAGAAAGCGGCTCTTGGCTGTAACCGTTCTTTTCCACATACATATCAATGAGATGGCCCTCTGCATGAAGCCTATCACATCCCTGCAGGCAGTATGAAAACATATCCTTTATATATTCCGGCGGGCTAGATATTGCGGTTTCCTTGTGGTTATAAAATGGAAGGATGCTCTATTTTCATTTCTTCCAGTGCCGATAAGTGAGGCGAGAGTTAAATGCTTGGTTTGGCTGAAGCCGACGGGGGTGTTCTCAAAGTCACGTACAGCTTCAATGAGCCTTTTCCTTCTCAATGAAACATCCACAAGAGGGGGAGATGAAAGATAAATCACAGAAAAAGGGCGGAAACAGAGGAAAATGAAATAAGTGCCGACTTTGTTTCCATTCCATTTGCTGGTCCAATAAAACACGCCACTTCCGACCTCCTAACCTGAGAGTTTTGGGTGGCATCCATTTCATCACACGCTATGTTCTAGGAAGGCACAGGAGCACGAACGTGTGTATGCAATCACGCAGCGTGACATAGCACAATGCCCATTCCCCAGCCAAAACACAGAGGGTGGGACGAACGGACGGACGCGCGCGCACACGCACGCACACACACACACACACACACAAACGAGGGACGTGATTTTGCACACGAGCACATTGGGAGCGTCTTTTCCTAAAAGCTCAGGGCTCAGATGGAGCAGAGAGCATCATGCACGTAGTCTCATCATGCACACACACTCATAATGCATGCAGGCGCACTGCACAGTCAATCTCATCACACACTGCATTCAATCACGATTACATGATTAGCAAGGTGGGGAGACATGTTTAATAAGTGAGTGTGCCGGAACAGACATGCGAAATCAGGAGGAAGATGAAACCAGCTTTCGGTTGGCAGATAGTGATTTCTTAAATGTTTGTTTCAACCTGCATGCACCGGCTTTCAAGTCACTTCAGTTACCTAACGTTTAAAGAGTCCTTGGGACACCCATCATTTTTTTTTATTTATTAAGATTTCCTTTTTTGAAGATTCTCAAAAATGAAATGCGCAAAATATGACTTTACTGCATCACAAATATTTGACATGATTGCGGCCTAACACTTTGGTCCAAACTGAAATATCACAGCAATCCTTTGGACTGGCATTAAATTTGGTACAAACATTCACGTCTCATGAACTGTATACTAGTTTGTGTGATCCCCTGATCTTTCATCTTTAACCACAATCAGGTCAAAATTGTAGTTTGTCTGATACTTAGTTTTATGACCTGCTAAACCAATGACAACTCCATCAGCTGTACTTTGTGTTTGGTGCCTCTTAGCTCACATTAGCATGCTGGGTTTAGTGCAATCAGGTTCCTTTTCCCCTCTCCAAACATGTGTGCTGGCCAACCACAACACGGGACAGTTTGGCATTCATTCACCTTTCTGACGTCAGCAGGTCAGACGTAAAAACAACTCGATGTAAAACAGTTACGTTTCAGTACATATGTGACGTGAAACATCATAAAACCAAGCAGACTTTGACCGAGTGTTTAAAGGACAGTCATCACCAGCCGACACATGTACAAAGTGTGCTGATAAAAATCTGAATGTTACTCAGCAGGTCTGTTTACTTCAAACAGAACCAGAATCTGACATCTCTCTTTGACGAATGCTATGTCATAAAAACACTGAAGATTTACAGCAACAAGGACAATATTAGAAAGTAACCAAAAAAGCTTACTGAACTACAGGTCACATTTATTTACATCATTTTTATTTTTTTTACAGAACAGCTAAAGAAATATACCAGTTCAGTCGTAAAGTTGATTTGACAAAGATCTGCTACCTGCTTCACCAGAACCTGATTTAAGATTCTATCAGTATTATCTGCATTTGTGTGCCTTCTTTTCAGAATTACTTCCTGAACTGTCTTGCAAAACACAGACCTGTAGTGTAAAGATTTAAAGGATGTTCTTCCTACTTGATAGATTGTGCTTTCTTGAAATCTGCAATAAATAGGTTTCTGCCTTATCTGGTTTGAATCCCCCACACACTCAAAATATTCAGCTAATATTAATATTTTAATTTATTTATGTATTTCCTTATTACTTGACATTTCTATTGGCTCTGTTTGTTTATGCATCTGTTTTGTTCCACTGTGACTTTCTCTGACTTTTGTGTTCTATTAAAAGTGACTTAATTACGGGCTCTGGGAATTCGAGAGGGCGGGAGGAGAAATGTGTCATTTACATTTTCTAGGAGTTGCCAAAAGAGATTAAGGAATGTCTAAACAAACATTCTCCATCTTCCTTTCCTCCCTTAGTGCTTGATCGTGATCGTCTTCACCTCGGTGAAGAAGTGGTAGGAATCCTTCCCTCCTTCCCTCCCCACGCCAGAGTCTTTCATGCCTCCAAAGGGCAGGTTCAGATCTCTCACCAGCCAGCAGTTGGTCCACACCAGACCTGCTTGCAGCCGCCTAGCCACCCGGTGAACCTTCCCCACGTCGCTGGACCACACGGTGGCCGACAGACCGTAGCGCACGCCGTTGCCCTTGGAAATGGCCTCTTCCTCCGTGTCGAAGGGGCTAATGCAGGTGACGGGACCGAAGATCTCCTCCTGCATGACGCGGGAGCTTTCGGATATGCCGGAGATGACGGTGGCCGGCATGAAGTACCCGTTGGCGTTGAGCTCGGGGAGGTCCAGCTGATCGACCCCCTCGCCACAGTGGACGATGCCACCTTCAGATTTAGCGAGTGCTACGAAGCTTCGAACCTGGGGATTGAGACAAGGAGGGATTTCAAATTAAAGTACACAAGTATTGTGAACAGTAGAAACATTTTCTTTCACACCATTTGACAGTTGTACCTTCTCAAGGTGCTCTTTGCTGATGAGCGCTCCGTTGTTGCTGCTGGGGTCAGAGGGCACGCCGGTCTTGAATTTCTTCGCTGCAGCCACAAACCTTTTCAGGAACTCAGAATAAATACTCCTCTCTACGTAAATCCTGCTGGTACACAAGCAGATTTCTCCCTGAGATGAGGAGGGAAGGGAAAGATTGTTCAGGATGGTTCTAAAAAAAAAAAATCTGCCTCATGATAAAATGTGGAATGTGATCTCCCCCATGTGGACAAATCATAGAACTGCATCCTTATCGCATGGAGCCACATAACTGTTCTTCAAGTGACACTTCATTTCATTTACATTACTATTGAAATAAGAATAAAACTAATTGCTTTTAACATGTTTACAAGTGCTTTAACATTTTAATTAATACAGATAGACCATGTTAAGCAGAGCCTTCATGAATGTGTATTTCTCAAAATGTGAAACTATTCCTCCAGCCTCAGTTGATATGCTTTTTCTTTTTTAACTCAAAGTCCCTTTACAAACTTTGAACTGACTACAATGACAACTGAGCAAAATGTTACATAAAGAACTGAAACCATTTCACTCTGAGTTGATATGTGCTTATGTGGATCATATTCCATTATACATTTTCAATATATTTAGCACAAAACGGTTGACCCACAGTAGATTTACCCATCACTTCGTGGTGCCAGCCTTGATAATAACCCTCACAAGAGCATGTAACATACAAAGCAACTAATGACAACAATAGTAAAAGTAACCAAAAGTCCTAAATAGAGTGTTAAAACACAAACTTTTCTCTTACCTGATTGTTAAAGCTGGAGTGAATTGTGGTCTCGAGGCACTGGTCCAGGTTTGCATCAGCAAAGATAATGGCAGGGTTTTTACCCCCCAGCTCCAGTGAGAGCTTCTTACAATACGGGGCGCTCCGCTCTGTGATACGCTGGGCAGTTGCCGTGGAACCAGTAAAAGAGACCAATGGGACGTCAGGATGCCCGACGAGGGCATCACCTGCTCTCGGGCCAGTGCCAAAAACGATGTTGACTACTCCAGGAGGAACACCTGCAGAGACATACAGGTCTGCATTATTGTGTACTACTCATTTTTAATAAAGTTATTTATGTAGAAATATGTAGAATTGAAACATTTGTGCCAACTTCTGTGCATATATAAGTGGAATGCTAATGCATTGTGGGTGCAGGAGTCCTACCAGCCTGCTGCATCAACTTGCACATCATCCAGGCAGTCACGGAGGACATCTCGCTGGGTTTGGCCACCACTGTGTTGCCTGTAGCGATTGCAGGTGCAATCTTCCAGGTCAGAAGGTACAGGGGGAGATTCCAAGGGCTGATCAGACCAGCTACATGCACAACAACATAGTTTTAAAAGCACTTTCAAACATAAGTGAAAGGTGTTTTGATGCAAACACACGGAGCTCTCACCCACTCCCACAGGGCTACGGACGGTGTAGCTCAGGCAGCCTATGTGGTCCATCTGGCTGCATTCGGTGGTGTGGTGGAGCACCGATGACGCGAAGAAACGTAAGTTGTACACTGACCGGGGAATGTCCACAGTCCGTGCAAATGCTACCGTTTTACCTGTAACGCAACAACAAAGATATAGAATTTAAGAGAATATACTCGTGGAAAATATTGATAGACATTAATCAGTGTTTGATGAATGACCCGGTGGCATGATCCCAGTTTATTTTTGGACAATGCTTGAGCTTTCCTCTAGTGCCACCCTCAGGCCAAATGTCATTTTAGTGGACAATATTATCTCAAACTCTATTACACAGATTACCATTACATTTGGTCATTACTTTCATGCTCTTTTGATTTTAATGATGCCATTTGATGACCCCGTTTCCTCTGGCACCATTATATGCTCTCTACTGGTATAAGTACAAATAAATAGCAAACGCATTAAATTTATTTGTATAGCCCAAAATCAAATTTGTTTCCTCAGAGGGCTTTGCAATCTGTACAGCACACAACATCCTGTCAAACCGGAACAGGAAAAAAAAAGGAAGAAACCGTCAGGCGAACATCACTCTCCCAGGATTGCCAGAAGTGCAATAGATGCCAGTATGTTGTGTACTCAGTCCTGCACTTTTGTATTAATATGATCATTATTAGTAGTAGTAATATAAACACACAAGCATTCGGAAGTATTTAAAGTATATCATTTTTTTTTCTCTCCACTTTATCACTATAAATATTCTTTATAATTATGCCCAAATAATTGTAATACCATGCTTTTTTATATTAGATAATAGATTAATTGTATAAGTCCATTTTCAATAAGAAGAAAAGACAAATATTTCATGGTTCAAGTTTCTCAAATCTGTGAGAATTTGCTGCATTTATCTCATTTTATGAAAACTGAATATCTTTGGGTTTTGGACTAGTCTGATGTTTTCTAAATCAAATAATTAATCCATCCGTCATCTGATGAATAAATAAATAACGAAATGTGCTTGAACAAAAACTGCATAAAGGGGTTTTGAAATTGGGGTCCCAACTGGAATTAAATTCAAAGATCTGAACACACAGTTGTGTTCATTTGTATCAGACTGAGTCTTGAGTTGATGCTACATGTGTAAAAAAAAAAAAAAAAACACAAAAAACACTTTTAGACACCTTGGTCTTTGGACTCTGCTTGGGCGAACTCCTCGAGCTGCGCCTCCATCAGGTCGGCCAGCTTGTTGAGGACCTGCGCTCGCTGCTCCGGGCTGCGGGCGGACCAGCCGAGGAAGGCTCCTTTAGCCGCCGCCACGGCCGCGTCCACCTGAAGGCAATGGAGCACTGAGAGATAAGCACATTGGCCTGACCGTCTGGCGCCTCCCCTCAAGGTTTATTGACATGTGCGATTAGTTCACTGTTGACTATGTAAAGAGCAAAGGTGATTTCCCTCCGACTAGAGCCGCGCTGCACATGCAACCAGCACCAACCTACACATTCAACAAGACTATATGACACATAAAAGTGTGTAAGTGTTTTTTCATTTCCTGGACCATCTGCAAGAAAGTATGCAAAATGATAATCTGGTGCATATGGAAGCCCGTTTCTGCACTGTAATAAAAAAATTGAGATCCTGCAAGTCATAATTCTGAGATAGTAAATCGAAATTATGAGACAGTATCTCATAATTATGACTTGGCATCTCATAAGTATGAGATACTAATCAAAAATTGAGATCCTGTAAGTCATAATTATGAGATAGTATTGCATAATTATGACTTAAAGGATCTCAATTTTTTTTAATCACAGTGGCGGCATATGAAAATGATTAAACCCAAGTCACATACGCGATACACCATGCCATGTTTAAAAAATGTGCCAAACATGGGTATGTTGACAGAGTGCACTGAGAAGAAGGTGCAAAAAGTGCAGAAAAACCCAACTTATTAATATTGCACAAGCCTCCGCTGTGTCTGAAGAGAACGACCCACCTCCTCCGTCCCGCTGTCGGGCACCCTGCAGTAAACCTCTCCGGTGGACGGGTCGTAGGAGTCGATGTGACTCCGACAGGGGACGAACCTCCCTCCTATGAAGTTCTCCAGGACCAGATACGAGCTCTTCTTCTCCGATGTGTTCGTCATGGCTGCCATTTGGTGAGACTCCTGCAGGTGATGGTGTCTCTCATGTGTCAGTAGAGACAAGTTACCTTTGGCTTCTGATCCTCCCACTTTACAGCGGCCTCTTGGGTCACGTTTCACAATAATGTGCACCATGGTTATGCTGCAGGGGAGGCTAATTATTCTCTCAAGGCCCTGGTTAGGATTTACGGTTATCATGCTGATAAGAGAAACAAGATCAGAGCAAGTTTCAAGCTACATAAATGAATAACAGTTACTCTGTTACACCGTTATACACCCCCCAAGTTTTGTTCACGGGAGAATCACTAAATTCACAGACACATTCAGAAGATACTGGTATGATAGCTGAGATTTAGCTCTTATTTCTTGGAAACGGGTCAAACTCCCTCTGCTGATGAAGTTCATGTGATGGACCGCTCCAGAACAACTAAATGGACTTTGAGGCTTGATTGTTTTGTTGTACAGAAGAAAAAAAAAGTAGTGGGGATCAAACTATTCTCTCAATTTTACGTTAAAGATTAACCCATGTTTAATGCTCACAGGAGTGCTTTGGCTTACCTATGTAACTATAATGTAGTTTTGTATCCCTCTGAGAACAAGGATTTAAAAGCCAGTTCACTTAAAGGGCCACAAAATAACTCCTTCCGTCACGATGACAATAACTATTGCTTATTGTTAACCAGAGACATAACCTGACACCTTCGTCACACATTGTTAGAGCTAAAAATAGAAAAAGAATAAATAAAAGATCCTACAGCAGAAACCCTCACAAATGCAAAAACACCATGTGGCATTATATGCATCTGTATCGGATGCAATTCTTGTTATTTATCTCAAATTAATGTCCTCCGTACAGAGTGTCTCACCAACAGACCAAGTTGTCTTTTTGTCTCTACTTTACAGACTAGACTACTCAAATAAAATCTAAATTTTATGATACGCCTATTTGATTGACTGCAGACAATAAAAGAAATACAGTCTTTAGATTTATCTCCTTTCACTTTCCATTGACTAGTTATTGTTTATTAAATTGTGATCTCCTCGGATGCACTACTTTAACTTCATCTGTCTTCTTTTTTTGCCAGCTTAACAGTTACGAAAATGCTTAGAAAACTGAAACGGACTTACTTTAAACGTTGTGGGCATTTAAAGTAAGTCAAAATAAATGTTCTCTCTGATACACACTCAATGACAGCGGGATGTGCTTTGTAGTGCTTTCCACTCTCATCAGTGTCAAACCTGACGGGAAATTATCACCTTTCTACTTTTACATTTCAGCGCTTCATTACAGCGCTTCATTACAGCGCTTCATTACAGCGCTTCACACTGCTGAAATCAAAACTCAAAACACATATTACTGAGCTCATGTTCATTTTGCATCGTCTTCCCTCACACCACCTTTCGCAACACATGGAAGAAACAAATGCAGCTTCTTCAACCCTCCTCCTCTTAGCCGAGTCTTTGATGAGAAAAAAAACAGAGATGAGCGCTTCAAAATGCATGTTGGTGCTTTACTGTATAAGTATTTCAAGTATCTGCTGACACAAATGAGAATGATGTCTCTTTATCCAGAGGTTAAAATGAAAGTTTCCCCTTTTTGTTCACAAACTACTTCGGTTAGGCTGGGCCGTGTCCCCTTGATTATGTAGTTAGAGATGAAAACATAGTTATGGTAAAAAATTATATCAAATGTCTTGCCTTCAACTCCCACGCGACATAACATCACATCCTTTCATTTCATCCTTTTCCAGTCAAGATAAATTATCAGCTACGGGTCCTTTAAGAAAAGTACAGTGACATCATGCGCTGTGGAAATTCTCGGCATGGCAAGATTGTTTTATGGAACAGGAATATATTATTGATTCGGCTTAATCGAACAGGGAATTTCGAGAGAAATAAGGTTTTACGAACAAATTAATGGTTCGACAAGGGGCTCCTCAGCGTCTTGCCATGTGGTATCTGGGCAGTTAGTGTTGATCTGGGCAGTCAGGTGGAGCAGCCGGTGGAGAGGGTGGAGCTCTGGTTGGATGAAAGTGGCGCTCCGAGTCCGTGAGGGACATCTCTTGAGGAATTGCACTTTGTCTGCGGCAGCTTGTAGTCTCCAGAGCAAGGTACGACTAGCTCAAACGGTGGAAATGCCCTTCATTTTTTGATCTGTGGCAAGGGAAAAAATAAAAAGGAAACTGACTCGGGACACCTTATCAAAGAGGGAAACTACAATGACTGCCTTCGGCAACCCGTCATGTTGCATCTTACATCAATGTCTATTATCCATTAAGACGTCTGTGTGAAAGGTCACAGTTACCTTTGAACACCAAATTCTAAATCAGTTCAACCCTGAGCCAAATTTGAAAAAATTAAATTGAATTTGCTCAAGGTGTTCCCGAGATATTAAATTCACAAGAATGAAAACACAGACGTGTTTAACAACAGACATATGGACGGAAAACCCGAAAACATAATGCGGCATAAAAACATAATAGCTAATATCATCTCAAACGATTGGTTAAACACACTCAATCTCAATAATAATTACTTCTTAAAGGGTATGTACTGAGATGAATAAGAAATGGCGTAGAGGTAGACAGTAGTAGTGCGAGTGAGGAGCGCTGTACCTCAGTGACAACCCCCGCAGCAATAGTAGAGCCAACGTATCTTAGCATGAATCGGCCCAGCTCCTTGTAGTCTTTGTACAGCTCTAAGGACACCGGCCTCTGGGTTTGGATCTCCACGATGGCGTTCATACCTTTACTCAAACACCTTAATAGGAAAGAAACACACAGGAAGTAATTCCAATGTTCTAATGAAAGAAATGCACACAGTAAGTAATATTAATATTTTTATATATATCAAATGTAATACAATGCACACTCACTTTGGTTTCTTCTTGAGGACCTCGCCGCTGCTCTTGTGTAGAATGCTGATCAGTTTCCTAATGGTGGCTGGCTCACTTACTGTTTGGTAATGCAGCAAAACCTACACGACACACAGACACAGACACACAGAGACACACACACACACACACACACACACACACACACACACACACACACACACACAATGAACCAATATGTGCATATAATTAAACAGTTGTAAGCCTGGACATCCAGGTCACATGCTCCGTGGTTTTAGGCCTCCATCCATGTCTGTCCAAAAAGTAATCACTTCATAATTTTATAAAATTACTGAAATGGCCATAATTAACATATCAACTATTGAGTTATGGCCCCAAACTTTTTTTTGGACCGGACATATAATCATATGTACAGACAACCTGAAAACATAAAGTACGAGTGTGTGTGTGTGTGTGTGTGTGTGTGCGCTCTTACTGGGAAGCCCTGCGTGATGGGGACCTCAATATTGAAAAGAAGGATTCGGGCTCTGAATCGAGTGCAGGCTCGAATAGGCGCCTTGGGCTCACAGAACACACAGCCCACACTGGAAGGAAGCAGTTACCACTAATTATAGAAAGGTGCACAATCCAAACATATGCATAACAAGCATCACCAGTAAATAAGTTAAGAAATAAAAGGACATGTGTGCAAATAATAAATAAAACAGTTACTTGATCTTGATGATGTCCATGCCGGTGACTGTCAGGCTGACATGGTCTCCTGCTGCAGCCCAGTCCAGAGCCTCATCGTGGAGAGTAATACCTGCAGTGTAAATAAATTGAGTGTAATTCCCCCAACTGCCACATGAAGGCAGCGTTTACCACTCACTCACTCAGTGGACCACTTTCAGAGAGGCACAAAAAGGCAAACTCAGGGGCAGGTGTGTTTATAGCTGATGTGTTACTATGTGTTACTTACTCCAGTAAATAGAAGAAAACAAAGAGGTCAAACAAACTAGTTCTTATTCTAAGCACAGCTTAGTGTAGAATCGTGCCTGAGAAAGTATGTTATATTGTAAAATTCTGTATCCTGAGATCATTTCAAATGTTAATAATAAATAGCTTCATGCTCTACTACTGCAGATAACTGCAACAAAAGGGCTTTGATGAGATCTTTTCTCATTGCCAAGAAAAGGCTCTGAAGGACTGTGTGAAAATGAAAAGTCAAGTCCAAAAGTCCGCCACCATGCCAGACGGGCAGCAAAGATACACCCAGGCGTACCTTTGACAGTGCAGGTCTCATTGGGAGGAATCGCCAGTATTCTGTCTCCGGTCTGAACGTAACCAGCCTCAATCTTTCCTGTGACACAGAAGCCTGAACCCTGGTCTGGGAAGAGAATATGTAACATCAGCTTTAACATAGAAAAAGCGAAATGAGTTTAGTCCAACAAATCAAATACGTTGGAAGTATAAGTCAGTGATTTTACCTTTGAACACGTCGGAGACGCACAGTCTGAATGGTTTGTCAACAGATCTCTGAGGAGATTTGAAGGCGTCTTTAGAAAAGGGGGGGGGAAACAGTGGTAAATAATTTTCACTCGTAGAGGAGTAATAATGCTTTAGTTTGTTTACTGGACATTAGTTTAGACGATCAGCACTTTAATCACAAACACAGGGCTGTGTGAAATTGTTATACAAAACTCCAAATCACTATCAATCGTTTCCCTCTTATTTACTAATATTCCACTCTTGTACTTTGAGTATCAAGCATCCACCCCTGTAAGCTTTATGCAGAGTAGTAAAAAGGTCATGTCTGTACTCTGCTTGAATGCAGTCTGGTCTTGAGCTGTAGAGCTGATTGTTGCAGCCAAAAAATGTGACTGGAAAACATATTGAGCAAGCCCTTCATAATTCACTCCTTTGCCGGCCACTGGTATAGTGGCCGGCAAAGGAGTGAATTATGAAGGGCTTGTAGCATTATTTTTGAATGCACATTTTCACTGTTTAAACTTGGAATGTACAGTAACTTATTACAAATGCTATGATCTGTGACTAAGGAAACCACAAAGGTTTTGAAGCCACTTCTCAAGTCTAGTATTTAATACTTAACATTTATTTTGTTAGTTGAAGTTAGCGCTTTGAAAGCACTGAAAGAAAAGTTTTTGGCAGCATTTCCTTTTGGTGCAAACAAATGCTTTTTATGAACGCTTGAATCAAGTGATCACTTTGCCAGCAGTCGGTTGTATTTCATGGCATCACCCCTTTTCAGGAAAACACTTAAGACAGTTAAGTTTTCACTCGTATGATTTCATTCTAGAGAAGAGGATTAAAATGGAATAGACGTCTAGATTGCCACAGATGGGCATTTTAATGCAGTGCAGACAACTTGCGTGAAAACCTAAAAATAACAATAGTTTTTGTTCCCTTGATGAAAACATCAGAAATGCAGCTTGTTATGTTTTTTTACTTTTACGTGTAAAAAGGCAGTAAATGATTTGGGCAGCTTGCACCATGCCAGTGTGCATTACCAATCTGCTCTAGCAGGCTTGGACCAGAGTACCAAGAGGTAAGTTGTGACACTGCACTCCTGGTGGCAAGATTCTCTCCTGACAGGCCGCTAGTGGGGATGTAGAACACGTCTGACTCCTGGAAAGCATATAAACAATGGATCAAACAGAAGCAAAGCTATGGAATACTTATACAGAACCGAATGTATGAAATTAGTTTATACACCGATACTGACTAGCTTAATATTCTAAGATGCCGAGTAACTTGGTGCAAACTCACCTTGAATCCTGCCTGCTTGAGAAAATGGCCAAGCTTGGAAATAATGTCTTTGAAACGGTCTTGTTGCCAGTTTACCTAATGTGTACATACACATAAAAGGAAAAAATACACAGCCAAAAATGTGTCGGTAACATGTCAATGATTATAGGAAACTAAATAATAAAAGTACAATCACATGCACACAAAACACACACATTACAGACACCCCTGGGCTTCTCTCCTGGCAGAATTATTTAGGAGTGTTAAGTCTTGAACTTTCACAAAAAATGATACACCAAGGGTCAAAGGCTGCTTGACTATTTATTTTTATCTAGTGTGTTCATGACGCTTATTATTTTACATATTTTCAGGCGTCAACGGTCAAATCAATCACCCATGTTGTAAATAATACAAAAAAACATCCCCACTTAGTGCCAGTAATGTGCAGCAGCTCTGACCTGATCCATCTTGTTGACAGCTACAGCCAGCTGAGTGACGCCGAGCGAACGCACCAGCAGGGCATGCTCTCTGGTCTGACCACCCGCCTCAAAGCCCGCCTCAAACTCTCCTCGGCTGGCATCCACCACGAGTGTCGCCACGTCGGCCTGGAGAGAGCGAACAGAGGACAGAGATGAGAACCTCTGGTTGAGGCAGATGTGGCCGTTTAACATCACACGCAAACTCAACTTGGTCGGTAATTTAACAACCGAACTCTGATGTTTTAAGACATAATACTTGTAAAACGACACCGCTTTTGTGAGCCTTAAGAGCTGTGTCTGTAGTGCTAAAAACTATTTATAGTCCCATCAAACCATACAATTAGGAACTTTAATGTACAGAGGCTAATAGAGGCACATAAAATAACTTCATACGTTCTTAATTTAAGCTTAAAGTTACGCTTAAAGTGACACATTCATTGTCGTGTTCCAATCGTTTTGGAACAATTATGCATTTAAACCCATGTGAGTTGTTCTCATAGGTGAACTCAGTTAATGCTCTACTTCTATGATAAATATAAGTACAGCATACAAACAGCATGCAATAATATTGTTTGTAGTGTTAAATTAATTAAGTTTATTGGAGATAATTACTTATCAAGCTGATAAATATCATCTTGAGCCTAAAGAGCATGTGACAGATGGCTTTCATTTGCTAGCTGCTGAAACCCCTTAGTCACTACACGATGAGGCTGAACGTGAGGACAGTCATATGGTAAAAAGAGAAATTACATTAGTAACTCAAAACAGACCCAGACACGCACACCCATGCCTGCAAAAACACCTTGTGACACCAACACCCAAAACCACGAAAGTTATTTCAATTCCCGCTGACGGGCGTGGCAAGCGTATAGCAGAGAAGTTAAAAGGAACTCATTTTAATTGTGCGGAGGCTTGTTAACTTAAGAGATGCTTAGTTTCACCGTGAGGCTCAATTAGCTAGCAACTAACTTATATATTCAGAGGTATTGGAAGAATCCTTTATTATTTATGTAATAATTGTAAACAAGTGGGATCATAATCACATACATTATAGAATTGCATGAATTGTGACAGAAACTTTTACGTCCTCTACTACATTAATTCACTTGGATACTTGCTATACCTGTGCAGCTCCTGTGATCATGTTGGGGATGAAGTCTTTGTGTCCTGGCGCATCCATCAGGGTCACCACCTTAGAGTTTGTCTCAAACTTTGTCATGCCCACATCCATAGTCACACCCCTGGAGCAAACAAAAATAAATGAGGGGATTTCTTTTTATGACCCAGTTAAAAATTGCACCCGTGTTTGTATACAATCATTTGTGTAGAAGTTAAACAGAGTGTAAAAAGCCTGTGAATTATTTATTTTTTAATTGACGTGGATGGTGTGCTGATTAGCTGGACTGCCTTATAATGGTAGATCATCATGTAGATTTAAATCCTCAACCAATTTCATTTCAAGAGCAACGTCCTCTGGTGGGCGAGGCGAAGTCATTGATAAGTGAATATGGATTCCCACCCGAGTCACTTTCTGTTTCTGGCGTATTTCGCTTCCGTTTCACTCTGGTAACAACAACAACAACAGAGGCGGCATGTAGGGTAGCAGCAAGTGTCCCCGTCCATCATATTAGTGTTTGGGAGTAGCTTCAACCTCAAAATGTACCTGTCCCTCTCCTCGCCAGTTTCGTCCAGGACCCAAGCATAGGCGAAGGAGGCTTTCCCTGCCTTCTTGGATTCCTGCTCATACTTGTGCATGGTGCGCTGGTTCACGTTGCCCAGCAGATAAAGCAGGTGGCCCATCAGTGTGCTTTTACCCGCATCCACATGACCTGCAGAGAAGAGCAATGGGATAATGCAGACGCGTTAGGGATGTAGACAGAAAGAAACAGAAAGAGAAAAAGAGTGTGGGGGATGATAAGGGAAGGGTTAGGACAGAGGAAGAATGCAACACGAGTGATAAGTCAGGTCGGGGAAGAGAGAAGATAAGATATTGCAAAGGGAAGCCACAGATGGGAGAAGGAAATAAGCAGCAATGCTCAAGTGGAGGGACTGTAGACAGTGATGGGAACAAGGATCAAGGTTTAGAGGGGGTAGAGAGAGGACCGTGGTAAAGCGAGAGGTTTCACAGGCTGTGGGAAACTACAATCATCTGCACTTATGAAACTACCAAGTCACTTTTTCTGCTGTAACTGAGAATGAGAAAACATGATCAAGCAACTGCACTGGTCTGCAGTTCAACACATTCACTACTATTAAACTCAGACTTGTGCATAAAACAGGCAGATTAAAGTGTTAAAGTGACAGTCCGTACAACTTTGTAAGAACAAACCGTGTACATTTAATAATTCAAGTCTGTGATGAAAAAATTGGCCTTTTCTCTTTTTCTTATATTGAGATTTATATGTGAATTTATTGGAGGAAGTTCAAGAATAGTTCCTGAAAGAAAGAACTCCCAAAATGTTATTACTGTATTTGTAAATATGTAAGAGTTCCTCCACATTATTCTCTCGCTGTAGTTTTTAATGCATCAGCCTTTTTTTTTATGTTACTGTACACTGCTCAATAAATAAAGAAAAAGAGAATTTCCTCTGGTAAGACATTATTTTTCATCTTATTTAATGCAGAATGGCCTTTTCTATCCCTGGTTATAATGCTGATCCCTTAATTTGCTATTAACTGGAGTCAAATTTTAATTAATGAATTGATGTATTTTCTTCCTACCTATAACCACCAAATTTAACAAAGGTTTTCCCCCCTGCCTCTTCTCCAGTTCAACTTTTATATTGATCGACTGCCGGGCCTTTCCAGAGGATCGGCCCGGGGTGGGAACCGAGGAGGGCTCTTCTCCATTTGACCCTTTGGACGGAGTCTCGGGACGCCTGGACGTGGCCTCTGAGGCCGAGGTGGCGTTTTCAGGGTTTCCGCCGCGGTGTCCCGAAGCAGCGGCAACGCCGTTCGGCCCTGTGCTGAGGAGAGAACACGGATGAGTTTCATCACGGTGGAACACAACTCCTCTCTGCACAGATGGTAATCGTGCCAGTATGCATCTTCCAAAATCATTAGTGCCGATATATTCGTCAACAAGAAAGTTGCATATCTAGACTAGTTATCACACACAGCTCAGCCCTTACAACTTTTCATTTGAAATAAAACTAGCATTTTGCAAAAGATGAAATGATTTACAATGGAAATTGACAGTGGCATGCGTGTCAGGTACCTGGGAACATCAAAGCCCATGGTCTGCTTCTTGCCAGAGATGGTCATACGTGCCACTTTGGGAACCACTTCAGAGTCCAGTTTATCTCTGCTCTTAGCTACAGGGAAGAGAGGAACACAACTGTACACCTCCTCACAAACCAAGACAATCATGATGAAGCACTGCAGAATATACATATGAAATGAGGAACATTTTCCATTTTTTTTCCTCTTTAAAAAAAGGGCAGAGGTAACCTTCATCGCATAAATGATTTATACAAATTGGTGACAGTCACTATCACCTTTCGTAACCATGATAAGACTGAAGGGTTTCATAGTAACATAAAGTACATGGTAATATTCCATAACAATAAGATTGCTTATACAGCAATGTATGGCATTGTGGTGTTGATTGAGACATCCAGAGGATATTAGTGCAATAATGGCAGTTTATGACTATTATCATGGTCATAGACATGTTTTACTGTCATAGAAACTATGTATCCTGAAGTGTGATCATGTGCTGCAATCCGTTGCTCTCTGAGCATCAATCTATCTGACTGATAGTCCATATTCTGCAGCAGTGAGACTTGTTGAGGTCATTGCTTGCTCATCCCAGTCCCAAATGGCCACCAGTCCCAGTCATCTCAACCTGCTACTGATTCATTTAGACTGGGCTGCACAGCCAAGCCAACTGCACCCTATGTGCATCTGTGTGCATGTGTGGGTAAGAGACATCCTGGTTCAGAGAGGGTTAATATCAGAAGTGGCCGTTGCCTCCCATCACGTAAATAGAGCAGTGTGACGGAGCATTTCGCAGAATGAATCTTCTGAAAAGGTGTCACTTGATCAAAGTGCAGGGCTGGAGGTGAATGTATATTATGGCACACGTAGATGCATTAAGAAACATCCACAGCATACCCCAAACTCCCACACAGTGTCCGAACAATAGAACATTGAGGTCCTTGATCAAGAAAGAAAAGCAAGAAAAATACTGCTCATAAGTGTGTTTCCTTTTGATTTGTCTTTAAAGATTTTTTTAAGGTTTACAAATGTACTTTCTTCATTTTACAACTTTGGTTAAGCATGCAATTAAGAAAGCATACTAAACCCTTGTGTGCTCCTGTATGCTTTATGAGGCTTATTCATCATAAAAAAAATACCCTGAGAGAAAATGAGAGGAAAGGATGTGTGATTCAACTGAATTATTAATGGACTTTCTCTCACAAAGCATTCTCTGAATGACTGGCTCTGCATTAGAGAAAAAGTCCCTCTCATTCTGAAACACCGATTCACAAGTGAGGCAGCTACCTGCAACCTGAAAAGGCTGTTTTCTTTTTAAAATAATGAAATTTGCATGCCGTTTGATCCAACACATTGATCCGTATCCATTCAAAAGTTGGGAAAAGTGGAAAAGCTAGCAATTTAAAAAGATTACAGCAGAAAAGGCACCTTAAAAACAGTTGTATATCTGTAACACCACTGTCATCACTGAAATCTGCACCATTTGTATGTTTTCTGTCCTGCAGTGAGTGGCAACATGAGACAGCAAAAGAACTCTGGGGAATTTTGGTTCTCTCTGCAAGCGGCTGGGGGCTTTTCATGTCCTTATTCCAGTGACGTGGAGGTTTCTACCACCTGTGTGAAACAGGACACCAGCCAGCTTGAAAAATACTGGTATAAAACAGCTGTGAAACAATATATCCAATTAGATCAGATCAAAACTAGGATCAGCCAATTAAACCTACGCTCTCTCAAAGTGCATAAGTACATGAAGGTTGTATTTTAAATTTAAAAAAAAAAATTATCTTCACCTTTATCTTAACCTGGGGTGCGTAATAAAACAACCCAGTTTCTAACTATACCGGACATGTTGCTCTCAACACTGTAATACCTTTGCAAACAACCGACTTGCCAGATTACTCTTTTTGGGCAGGCCCGGGGGCCACAATACAGTGCAATCAGGCTCTGAGGCTTAGAGCAGGATCTCTTTACACTGTTTGGAGTGGCAGGTAAACAGTTGGTGTCCTCCCATCCAGGATTTATCTGGAATAGGGGACCCATGCAGCGACGATGAGTGAGTGAGTCATCTCTACACCTTGGCCCGAGGGCCCAACTGAGCACAGGATAAGAGGAGTCCGACCAGGATATGCAAATATCAACCTCCCCCCACCCATCCAAATACGCAAGCAAAAGTAAAATAACAAGGGTTGAACGAAAAGGTAATGGGGTGACAGAAAGGCCCACTGGGCAAGGTGCTTGTTCAAGTGATAGTAAGATGTCAAAGAGAGATATAGAGGTAGATGAGAGAAATTTAGTCCGACGCTATCCCTTTAAAAGCACAACACTCCCAAAAATATTTGATAAACAAATTAATTGCTTTGGTGGTAATAGCAAAATATATATATATATATATAAAAAGTTGTATTAAATATTGATAATGAGAATCCCTACCACTTGAGGCCGCTAAAGGCTGTACAAGATTATGTTTGATTTCACTCAAATCATCATAGGAGGGAAAACACATTTTAACTGATTTGACTTTTGTATCTGCGTCTGGATCAATATGTCTATAAAGGTTTAGGATCTCAGATTAGTTTTGTCTGGCTCTGGCTGAAACTTCAAGGAACAAAGTGAATACTGTGTCCTACATAAAGTGATGTTCACCAGTGAGCACTGCTACCTGGCAGGGTACACGTTTGGGATTAAAACCCAGTGAACTCACCCATTTCTGCTTTGATGGATACACCAAAAAGAGTTGAACTTAATTCACATTTGGGAGAAAAAAAAGTCGCAGAAGATATGAATGAAAATGAATAGGAAGGAAATGAGAACCCATCTGAGTTTCAAAATGACTTACTCGCACAAACACAATGTGGGCACGACGACTCAACATTTCATAGAATTACAGCTATAAAGAAGTCTCTTCGTTCACGACAGATACCCAGGAGAACATAATCTTTTTTTTCATACCAACCACCTGAGAACTCGCACCTTGTGCTGACTGATACAAAAAAAATAGTAGGACGCATGTCTCTGACCTACAGCACGATAACTATGATAATGATTTATATTTGTTTAATCAAAATATATAAAACACACAGTATAGGTGGTCATCATAAGTGAAGCAAAAAATAAAAAAATGTATAAGGTGTTATAATGTTCTTAAGAATTATACAGTGCTGTATGCAGATTATAACACATTATAAGTATGGTTTTCATTATAGAGATGGACGTCATAGAAAGTGCTACTGAAAGTTCTAGTCGCTGTATTTGTTCATGTCATACAAAAGGGTTTAACCTGAGCCAGCCGATACAATGATAGCAATCTTGCTTACTAGTTAGTGGAATACAGCTTTTAAGAAAGCAAAATAAAATATTCTTCTATGTTTTTAAACGTACTGGAATCGGGTTATATCGGACAATACGCAAGTTCAGGTATTGGATGGCAAGATGGACAAAAAGTGTTCAGTGAGAAAAGCCTGGCACACAGGATGAGTTTCATTTCAGGGGCTCAAAACTATTTGACCATGCTGTGAAACGAGTTAGTCGCTTTCCCGCGCTGCCTGTTAGTCGTACTGTTGTGCAAAGTTGAAAGGATAGTCATGCATTGTCATGAGCACACTGTTCATCATGTCTGCATCAAGCCAAGTGGTGTCTCTACACATGCTAGATGTTCAAATTAAAGCCATGCGACAATTAGGTATGTCAATGATTCATCGTTCATTTATTTATATACACATATAGTAGCATTTATTAATAATAAAAAAAACTGTACACACTACACTGCCATGTTCACAGCTAACATTACGGTTAACTTCATACTCAGAGGGGGGAGGGAGGGAAGGAGCAGACTACTACAGCCGAATCAGAATGAAAGTCCACTTGAAGATAACTCGTCATGTACACTTAGCGTCCAACTTGAGAAAGCAACATGCAAAACAAACGTGCAAATTCTACGATACAGATCGGTACCAAGCTGATCCAACAACATCCACGGTTTAGACTCATGACTGAATATCCCTCTTCAGACGAGACGTTTCTTCACTGCCATTAAAAACATTGGCGTCATAGCAAGATTTTTTTTTTAATTCAGGCTGCACAAGCACAACATTTAGATAATAAACAAACCAGATTGATGTATACGGTGTGTACGACTTCTGCAAACGGTCACATCACTGCTTTACATGCGTGTTTAGAAGCATACGGGCCATCAGCCTCTCTATAAGTGAACTCTTGTATTTCTTGCAACAAGAACGCAACTTTCCATTTGAATAAGGAATCATATTTCTTTCTTAGGCGTGTTTTTTTTTCCTGTAAACAAATCACACCACAACAAAAGCAGTGGTATTGATAGCACGTCAATCCAAACGCACCAGCATTCTTTTGACCACTTGTGAGTAAAATGGTATTTTCCAGCATTTGCACCACATCACTAAAACGCTACGTTTGTGCAACACGAACGCCTTGCAGAACTGCAGAGCCTGTGAAGACACAAAATGATTTGATCTGTCAAAGCCTTTGACAAAGCTGTGAAAGTCAAGAGACGTGATCAGATTTTCCTACGTAGGTGGTGAGTGAGACACACAGAGAGTGAGACGATCGGCTGAGAAGCCGACTCTGTGACATTTTCTCCAACAGTGCAGCTTCCTGCTCAAACCCACACACTGGCCCGCCTCAAGAGAAAAAGGATAAAACATTTGCCGGACAAACCCACTTGTTAATAAGACTTATTCAAAACATGCTGTACCGTGATACATATCTTCACTCACACAACATCCCTTCTAAGACCATATTATTTCCAAACACCACAATGCTCACAGGACTCCAGGTACACTGAGAAACCTGTTTGACTTCTAATGTTTGACTTGTCATTATTACCACGATCTGCTCCTCATTGACTATCTTTTCCCTCAGGCTCGCCAGTCTGTTTGCCACCCTGAGGGTTTTCCTTTCACTCAGCTCTCTGCACCTGTGTAACGTTTACACAAATCTAGCCAAAAAACCTTCCACTTCATTCAAACATCATTCTCACATGTATGACAACAATGAGGCAGTGCAGGAAAATGACTGAACCGTATGGAACGTTTGATATCAGCCCTGATCATCTCCTTCCGTCTCGTAACTATAAACACAGACCAGTGTCCTGATGACAGCAGTAAGAAGTTTAGGCGGCAGGTTATTAGGGCGAACGAGACTGCATACAACAGTGATGTTATCTCCCAACCATTGAACCAGTTCCTGTCCAATCTAAAGGCTTAAACATACCCATCGATTTCCCATCTTTAAGGGAAAGTTTCTCCATTCAAACCAATACTAATGACTCAAACTAAACATGACAGATGCCTCAACACACTCTGGTCTAACCTAAAAAAAAAAAAAAAGAAGAAGCATTCAATAGAGATACATAATGCAGTTTTCTTTCTAAATAATTCCATTTTTTGTTTTAATCAACATGCCTTCCATTTAACTCCTTAATATTATTACCTTAATGCCAATAGTTAATCCTTCAATATCGACTTGCTACTGTACAGACATTCATGTTCTACTCAAATTTTAAATCAAAATAGGGAATAGAGCACTGTTTTAGTAGAATTAATTCCCTACAACAATGCAAATTTGTACACCCACAAACACAACCAGAGAGACACAGGTGCATTCAGAGAACATACATTCAGTCATTTTTATTTCAGAATTGACAAAATAAGCTCTGACGGAGTGTCATGACACACCCACTGGTAATCAAACGCATTTGTACATCCTTAAGTTAAAAGCTTGTAAGAGCAAGAAAACCCCCTTAATACCTCAAGTCTGAAGGCATTCATTTTGTTATAATTCAGTGCAGTCTTTATTTACAGTGCTTGCCTTCATAGTAAACTCATATCAAACATTAAAAGTATTCACTTGTCTGTGTGTGTGCGCGTGTGCATGTTTCGGAGCATGCACTTGCATGCGTTTGTTCTTGCTCCCCCATGGGAAAATCTCCAGGTGTCCTCAAAACCAAAATGTCTACCCCATGATCTCAAACACAGGCAGCAATAAACCAGAACAATGGTTAACTGATCCATATTCCAATAGCTGCAGCACACCTGCAAACAAAATCAACCTCTTTTTGTTTTGAGGGTTCATGCAGATCAAAAGCAGAAAAGAGGCCATACAGAAAGAGATACACTTTAAATGTTCCCTGGCTTAGATTAAACTACTTTTACTCTTTGCAAAACAATGACAATAAAAAAAGCCAATGGCCATCTAAGCATAGAAAAATAAGACTCAAATTTAAAAAAGGTAGAAAAAATAACTACAGTAAATGAGAACTTTTAAAAGTTCTTAAAATACAATTTGTCCTTTGAAACTTAGCTGTGATTATTTTCAAGCTACGAGTATAAGTATTTTCTTCTGCTTGACCTAAAACATCACTTATGTGCACGTAGTATCAACTTAAGACCTTTTGCATGCCGGTATAAAAAAAGAAATGCATAAATGCTGTAGTAATACGGTTTCTAGCAGAGTTTCTCTCTCAGCAGTGAGTATGTTGGTCCAAAAGTTTCTTTACTCCACATAACGGATTGTGGGACAAATTTAAAAAAAATGTATGATGAGTGCTGCATCTCTTTGAGGTGAGTTCAGTTGGTGGAGGAAAAGCCACCAACCTGGACAAAGCTGAATTCATTGCATTATTATTAATTAAGCAATTTGTTTCCGCTCGTCTACCTGGTGAAAGCTTTTTGCTGATTAGCACGGACGATGTCGTCAGGTGAAGGGGCGTCGAAGCGGAATGGTACAATTGGCGAGAGCGGTGTCTGCTGCTCTTGAGATTTATCTTGTGATTCACGCAGGAAAGTCTGGTAACTACTTCCCGTCTTCTGACCTCTTAATTTTCCCTTTAATGTATTCCTCATCCTTTTCTGTTGTCTGTGGCTCTGAATTGACATAGTGACCGCAAATATTGATGGTCGTGCAAAAACGGAAGAATCCAGCCCCACGTCAACTGAATTTGGAGAAGGCAGTGAGAGGAGGTCGTTGTCAAAATGACACGGGCCCGCTCCATCTGACTGGGCCATGAGTGCACTCAAATCAATAGTCTGCTTCAGTTTAGGTGACCTGATGTTTTGGTGGTATGGTTTGTGGTCGAGCTTACACTTGGTCCTACCCTCTTGAGTACTTTCTGCTAAGACACCAGCCCTCTCAGGTTTTTCTGGTAAGAGGAGCGAGGTGAGGGAGTACTGTGACCCATTTGAGGTGGTTGAGGTTTCGCCTTTGTGTTCAGATGCCAATTGTGACAAAGAGAGCAGCTCAGAGATGCCAGGTGGTTGTTTCAGTGTATTTGCTGGAGATTCAACGCTTACGGGTTTAGGGAAAGTTAAGGAACTGTTGGGTTGATGATGCAGGGCCAGCTGAGACAATGAGACAGTTCCAGAGAGGCATGCATGGGTATTGTTGGTTGGTTTAGAAAAGGTGAGTGTATTTGCTGGTTGTTCGGTGCTTTGTGACCGCGATTGAATGTGCGTATTCCTGCTTTGGTGCTGTGAAGCGAGACCAGACAGCGAGAATGTTTGTGCTGGTGCAGCCATCCCCTGATACGTCACAGAAGGGATGCTGCTTTGGGGAGTGTGAGAGGAGTTACTGAAGGTTGGGCTGCGGTTTGAATGTTCCTGCATTAAATCAGCCAATGATGGGCTTCCCTTAGGATCATCCATTGTGGCTTTGCTGCCAGTCCCAATTGCCACCGAGTGCTGATTGCACAATAGGACAGAACTGAGACTTCCAAACCCAAGAGGAGCAGCCAGAGAAGAGCTTGCAGTTGGTATCTTGGGGTTGTTTAGTGAAAAACTACTGAGTGAAACTGGGATGAGGGGGGGAGCCGAGCTGTGAGATGCCGATGTCATGCTTAAAGACGCCAACGTTCCCAATGAAAGACTATTCTGGCTCGGCATAATGGACAGTGGGAAAGTAGGTCCCATGGTGAGGGCACTTAAAGAGTGAACACCCAAACCTTGCCCTGTGTCAACTGCTCCTGTCGCTTTACTCTTCTGCTTATGCTCAAACATGAGCTCTGCAAGATTGGCACTACAACCAACACCTGGACCACTGTTTTGATGGACACATTTTTGATTTTTAGAGCTGCTAACCACCGGGTCAGCCTTGTGTTGCAATAAGAGGTGACTCAAGTTTGGTGCACTTGTTTGCACACGCGGTTGTGTGTGTTTGCACCAATCAGTCTGGGGTTCATGTGCATTGGATGTAATGTCTTTGTGAGAAGCAGACAAGCAGGCTCCTTACCTTACAAAAGCCAATTGCAGTTGCCAAAGAGGAGAGACACGAGGACCACAGAACAGAAGTCAGATGAATCGTACCATAAACAAAAAGGGAAAAGAACAGAAAGAAGGCACTTTGTTAAACACTTGCATGGCTAAAATGTGACAGTCATACACGGGAGCGTTCATGTACACAATACTAATAAAAATTAAACATGGTGTTTTGATCAAGTATCTTCAGAAGAATCCACAGGCATTCAGTCAAAAATATCACGATACAATATAGGATATCATCAGTTTCACCATCAACCATCAGACCATTCAACAGTCTGTTCTTATTTATTATTCCAATTCTTAAGCAAGACTAGGCTCTTAAGCATGTTTAATAGTAATGCTTTAAAAAGGCAGGGTTGGTAATCTTCTTCAAAGTCCTTCTTTTATATTTTGGTGGAAATCATTACATCCTGAAAAGTCATGTATCTGTGGCAAGACTGTAATAAGCCTGTCCAATCATTTCGTTGGCCCCAAATGTAATGAAAGGACGGGCTACCTGCCTGTCGATCAACCTGCCTGCCTGCACATATGCTGCCCATGCGGTCATTGCTAGTCACTGGAGTCTTTCACACGTTGCTAGCTTAACAGCTATGAGTACTAACAATAGCCATATTTGTTGTATATATTTGGAGGGAGGCCTAAAGGGACAGGCTGTCAGTCTTGCAGGCTTTCTTGCTAGATTAGTGCTGCTAGCTACCTTGATTGGATAAGAGTTGGCAACACTTTTTTCATTTGGATAAATGTTTTGAAACTAGCGTACTCTTGCTAGTCTTTCAAGGTTACCAACCTTGCCCTGTGTTTTCTTTTATTGGTTACAATAATAGCGGCATTCTCTGCGTGACTCATTTCTACATTTGTATTATAATTCTTAATTATATGAATGTAAGAATTGTATTTTAGATCACAAATGCTCAAATGTGGCACCTTCAAATATTTTGACTGGCAGAGAACTACTTCTAATTATGGATCAAATGATACAAATAGACTATAGGCCTTATTTTGAACACTGGTACCAGTCAGTATTTGTTATATCAGGGAATCGAGTACTGTCTCTTTAAAAAGGAAACTAGATCAATCACTTGCTACATGACAAGAAAAAATTAACTGTGAGATATCTCAATCAATCTCAAACCATTTTAAGATCCTGTGCTTTGTTTGGCAAATAACTGGGAAAATGCTAAAATGCCACAAATAACCTCTCAAATATAGAACTAAAGTGGATCAGTTAAGAACATTAATTTGTAATACATTTTATCCCACAACCAATACAATTATCATAATTTGATCCAGTCAAGGCGTACCTTTCTCAGCCACGGCCTCTGGTTTGGTTCTTTGTGGAAGTGGCACTTTCTCCTGGCTAACTCTTGATACCGTAGCCGTCTCTTCGCTGGTACTTTTGGTAAGTTGGGCTGTCTTGGCGTCTTCAGACAGGACGGCATCCAGTGCCTTCTGTGGGTCGAATCCACATCTTATGGCGGCCTGGGTCAGGACTGAGTCATGCACTGCATCTCCCAGCACAGTTCGCATATGGTCCAAACAGGAATACAGCTTGGCTATAAAATACAACACATAAGTCGTACACATACATTTTATTTGTATTTCAGAAAGAATTACAAATTTAACAAAGAACAATAACTTTTCAACAGGATCTTCAATGCACATTAATTTTCAAACACAAATATCAAAAGTAAAGGTCTAAAGATCTCCATAATTTATCACTCGCATACCATTGCGTGGCATTCGTAATATTACCTTGGTCGAGAGGGTCAAGGTTGATGGTAGGGGACATGGGTACATCATCTTCATATTCTCCCTCTTCTAAAGGCTCCTTTGGTGCTTGCCTCTCTTGACGCGAGTAGATGAACTGATTTGCTGTATAAACCACAAACATCTTTACTTATTGATTTAAAACTAGAAGATGTGATATCTCATGTATTCTGTATAATTTAAATCAATGCTGGATTGAGTATCACAATAAAACAATTCTGCTGTAAATTGGCAGCTATTGTTATCCATGGCGAAAATATGAAACAAAGTTCTCACAGATTAACATTGTCTATGTATTACCAAACATATGTTCTTGTTGACCAACACTATTTCATTCACTGATACCAACCTGTTCCTGGTGATATACAGCAGTAATCATCATCCACAGACTGTCCATACACGTCATCATCGTCAAAGTCTAGAAAGAAATATATACAATTAAGGTTCAATTGTTTTTTTCATTTCTCTACTTCATATAAACCTACACATATAACAGCTAATGGAGTTAACGTGCTTAGAAACAGCGGTCAGTCATTTTGCCTCGTCAGCAAATTGTACATAATGCATAATGTTATGCAATTTATTTACTGTACATTTTAGAAATTGGGATCTTTACTTAGTTAATACGCTCAGTAGACGTCTGTATACCATATCCACCAATGTATTAGAAGCTCGTAACATTTTTATGAAAACACTGTGAAGTTAGCACGCTAGCTAGGTAGCTGGCGTTAGCTTAGGTTAACACACAGGTTATTAACGTTAGTTATTGTAATATCCCATCAAGTCATAATTTTACCCTGAAAAGCTTCGGCGTATAGGTAGATAACAGTATTACAGCACAACTCATATTGTGACAGACAGCAACGTTATCTTCCAGCTGAACCAGCTAGCGTCCGCTGCTAAAGCTACAATCAACAACAGTGTTTTTTGATTAGCTTAGCGGCTAACGTGAACGAGTTTGTCGGTTTGAGGCCTCGCTGAGGAGCTTAAACATTCATCGACGCCTTGTTCGGGCTCATCTACCTTCATCGTAGTTGTAACCTCGGACATTTCGGTGCCGAGACATTTTGCTTCAAGTGTCTTCTCGGCTCCAGCGTAAATGTGTTTTCGGCTCACAGACAGTTGGGGCATGTGTCTCACTGTCCGACTGCCATTGCTGCTGCTGCTGCTGCTGTGAGAATTAACTACCAGCAACGTGAGGCAGATCAGGTGGGATTCTCCAGCCTCGGATATAGATAAAAAATAAATCAGAACGTTTTCAAAAGTCGCTATATTTGTGTCTTTGTTGGGATGTTAAACAATCTAGCGGTTAAAAATAAAATCTAAAAACTTCCTTTCAGACAAGTTTTTTTCTGGCTGACGTAACTTCCTGTTATAGTTTCTCCAATGCGACCTGGGATCAGATCTCCCAAACAAGCTTCACGATTTGCGCCCTGTTTGACAGACTTCCAGTCAGTTGATACTTGCGGAGCTTATTATTAGCGTTTGAATATCGTATATGAATGAGGGAAATAATTATTAATTTAAACCAGCATGTCCAAATGAATATAGATCGAGTGATTAGGGTCTTACTGGTCTGAACTTAAGGAGCAGTAGAAGGTTTAATTTCTGAATATCTTCTTAGAAAACCCAGTGAGTGGAGACAATAAAGGTCGTCAACCTGTTTGCATGGCACCTGCCAAAGAAAAACACTGTTCTGTTTTATGAATAAGGAAACACTTACATTCATAATAATACTTGTTTCTTATTAATGTGAAAGAGGAAGCACGATAGGCTTTCACAGATGAACAATGACAAAGTGGTTAGAAGCATTTTCCTCTCTGCACAGCACAACCTTGAGAAAATGACTTCAAGAGGTCAAGAGAAGTGCACTGAAAGAACATGAGAGAGTTTGCCTGCACAAAATACACAAACGACTTTCAATACCACCTGTGATTTTGGGGTGTGAATGTCTAAAACCTTGTTTTTTTCAAAGGTTATGTCCTATGGTTAGACAAACCCATCTGACTGAGCCTACACTCTATATCTCGCACAAACACACGTACCCAATGGGTGACATCATTTTTTCCTGCTATCTTTGTACCACAAGAAACGTATAGCATGCCTACCACAAAAGGGAAATAAATTAGATGTGTGTGCCTGTGTTTGTGCACATAGTTATCTGTGACTTGGTCTTTGCATATCTGCATGTACTGTGTGTTTACACGCACATGTGTGCATGGTGTGTGCATGTGTGTTGTTATTGATACATGTTGTCGTCCTGATCTCTTCTACAGTGGCCTGTGTGCCTAATGAAAGAGAGGAAGATGAAAATGTCAAACAACAATCTGACACCAGTGATGCAGGTGAACTACACACTTGAACATCTGCATGGGTGAAATTAAATATGAGGTTTGGTGTGTCACCCCAAAAATAGAGCAGAATGAAGAAAGTCACCTGCTTAGGTCATTGTGAAGGCCTTTCCACAATGAATATCTCACATGGCAACTGGCAGGTTGACAAAGAGCAGCTTTAATTGAAAGGAGGGAGGAATCATCTATATCGAGAGGGGAGAGCGGAGGAGTTTATTATCTCTTGTGTACAAAGTTTCACCTTTGCTTAATAGTGTGCGTATGGATCTGCGCGTGCATGTGTGCATGGGTGTTGGTTTCCCCTCTAAAATTCCACTTCCTGCGTTTTGATGTCTTGGTTGCACATCTACATGTCAAAAATAAACAACTGTGCACACACACACACACACACACTCACATACACAACCACACACACATAGAGGTAAACACACACAAACATGCTCACTTTACAGGGTCGCACAGGTGACAGAGAGGGAACTCTTTTTTTTTTGCATCACTAAAATGTTTCTAGGACACTCTCAAACCAAATGCAGCAAAGAGCACAAAATATGTAATGGAAATGAAACATATTGCACAAGTTAAAAATAATATAACATTGGAATAGTGTTGCAGAAGTTCTTTTTGCAGTAACAAAAACCTGGTAAACAAAACACAACAAAAACAGTGTGATATATTAGATTGTGATTGTTTCTTTTTCTTGTTTTATTAAGTCTTTCTGCTTTGTTTCCATCGTCAGATTTAGAGATAATTTAATATTGTTTGCGCAGCAACAAGGCTGCGGTGTGATTTTCACACCTCTACACAGGATCTGAACATTTGTTTCCTTTGAATGTCTTTTAAGCACTCTCTGGTCAAATCTGTGCTGCCGATGTGGCCACAGAGTTCACAGAAAGCCTAATCAATGAATCATTGGCGTGCGAGTGTTGGGCTGATTAGATGGACTAAACAGATGGATGGACAGATTGTTAGAAGAATGAGCGGATCAGTGGATGGGTGCTTTGTTTGAAAGATTTAGAAATTATATTGTTGGATGACTAATAAACTTCATGGTTTGCATCCATCATATTTTCTCTGTAACTGAATTATGTTCAATTCTAAGAGATGCAGTAAATGGTGGATCACAAAGGTATCTATGGAATCAAGTGAAAGCAAGGATTGCAAATCTATCAACAACAGCATGCAAATCTGAAAACAGATTAAACCGGGTGTAATTGTAGAAGACAAAGCTTATGTGCAAGTGGGTGAGGGGTGCAGTCCATCCCAAGAGTTGGCAATGGGCATGAGGTAATGCTTTACATAATTTGCCAAGGGCACAAGGTATCATGGGAAGAGCCTTTCACAGGAACTCACCCCCAGGGGAAAATGCAAAACCTACACCTTTGGCAATCTTTGACAGGTGGTCCAAACAGCTAAAGTCAAGAAAGAAACACATGTGAGGTCCTTAAAGTTGCAGATTGTGAAAATAGGGCAATGATTGCGAAAATATATTAAAAGCAATAGTACAAAACTTCAATTAAACTTTTACATTTGATTGACTATTTCCTTACACGTATTCATTAAGCAAGAAGGGGTAGTAAAATATGAACTAAAAAAAGGTTCCTGAATAATGAGAAACATGCTAATGTGGAAATCCTTTGCATGTGTATATACCCCCATCAGCAATTAGTCAACATTTAGGTGTATTTAACCATGTAACCATTCAGAATCACTATTTGACTAGGGATCAACCCTCCACCAATGCAGGCTTTTACATGCACATACACACACACAATTAACAATACCCATGTTTGGCCTTCCCAACACTGGATCTGTAAGCCTGGTGGTGAAAGCTCATGCCCAGGGGCCATCATTAAAAATTATTCAAATGAGCCAACCTGTGCACACAATGCTTTGCAAGAGGGGGCGACCATCACAATACCTGCCCTTAACCTGTCCAATCGCGCCCATGCAAATGTCCTCAGCATGGAGTCAATGGGTCTAAGGCATCCTGCTCAAACTACTATAGGTGAATTTGCATACCCTAGCTCCCTTCCTTCAATTTGGTTTCAGATGACAAGAGGAAGTTTTTAATATTACCCTCGAGGGAAAAGACACATGTGCAGAAAAAGCAAAAGACACACACATATAAAACCAGTGGAGACATTATTCCATTGATATGTTTGTGACTTGGTTGGACTCTGACATATTACTGATGTTTAAGTTATTCTTTGTGGCGTATCTCTTTTCCTAGCCCACTTTTTTCTTTTTATGCGGGGCATCTTGTCTTGCAATCTTGCACGATAGATGCTATATAATTAAAATATAAATTGAATAGATTAGAAGTACCACCTCCTCAAGGCAAAAATGACTGAACAATGCTGCATACACATGTGTGTATAGTATTAATGTATAGTAGTCTATTGGTGATTGCACTCAGGCACCCAGGCACTATATTATATCACTGGCACTGGCATTAGTGACACTTATAGTTTTTAATTTTGTATGTTGCATGTCCTGAAACAACAATTCATCAATATTAGTTTGAATACTAATACACGCAAAACCATCAAAGAAATATCGTCCATGTGGACTATAAACTTAATTTAATCCATGTCTAGTCCAGTAAATCTTAATATTTCCCTCTGTCAACAGCCTGTGCTTCACTTCACTTAGCACTGTCCACCCTGTTGCATTAAATAGTAAAAGTTGCAGTCCATGGCCATGTGTGTATGATTGTGCTCTTTATCAGGCCACTATTATGATGACCGCCCTGGGACAATAGGCTAGTCTGGGGTGATGGTAATTATAAGTGACCAGGACAATACGGTTGCGTATGGAGGAACTAATACAATGAGAAGACACATTTATACAAACCCCCCCCCCCCCCCCTCCCCTCCCCCGCCCCCCCACCACCACCACCACCACACCCCTCACCCCTACGATGAATGGCTGGGCGGGGACAGTGGAGGGAGGACGCAGAACTCAACCAAAACAGGATAATCATAAAAGTGGCCAGCATGAACACAGAATAATTTACGCAATGGAGCTAAGAAATGAGCAAATGAGATTACTCATACAAAAAAAAACAAGCTTAACTTGTTACTAATTTACATTAGGATTATTTTGAATAAATGCAAAGACAAAAATAACAAACTGCCTTTTAGAAAACTTAAGAGGCAAACAAAGAAACAACTGGGATAACATAAATCGATCAAGCATGTTTTAAAGGACAATTGTTCTTTTTGTGCAGTAAATCTGTACAAAAAGTTGAAGTGCCACTACACTATTTAAACATTCTTTGTCTAAGCGAGCATAAAAGCTAATTTTATGATGACAAGACAAGTTTACTTTTTTTTTTTATCACTGAGAAACATCTGTATCTGTATTTGCAACAAGCACAGAAAACATTGCAACTTCACTTTCCACACATGCCAAAAACCCATTCTGCAATTGTTTACGCCGTCCAGATGTACTAGTTTCCTTCTCCTTTTCAGCAGAAGAGAAGTAACTCACGAATATTGTTGACAAAAAGCATTTAGCGCGGACGGTCAGGCGAAACGCGCCTTTGACAAGTCCACTGTGAAGAGCTGTGGTGCTTTCAAGAACACTTCGTAAATCTCGAGGTAGCAATGTCATTTTTACGGTCCCAGTGAAATCCTTGTGGTATGGTTTGGAGGTAGGTGTTATGCCAACAACACTTAATTTACCCATTTTATTTGTGGTATATTATTCAACCACATTTAGATGATGGCATTCGTATTATAAACTATAATGCTATAGATCAGGCTTATTAGTTGGCTAAAATGTGTGGGTTTTTTTTCACAGCAAAAAAAAGGGACAGGTCGACATGTTTTCTCGAAATATAGTCTTACAATCCTAACTGTTTCCTTAGATATCAAATATATTCCTGACTTTTCCTGGGTTTGTTCAAAAAGTGATCGCAAAAGTAGGACGGCACGTGAAGTACACTTGGACATGCGCAGTCGGCCGCGCTCAGGAGCGCCAAATTTACCGGGATGCGAAGAAGGGGAGGAGCAGTAGTAAAGGCTGCTGCAGTTTAAATTAATGTCAACCTGCCTCTCCGCCGGGAGAACAAGTCCAGCGCGGATAGCGAAAGTACGTGCTCAGCGCAACCTGCGAGCCGCTCCACAGATATTAACATGACTCGACGGCCGAGAAACAGGTAAGCTCAAACACACCAATTACTGTTATTTGCAACATATGTAACTTGCGCGTGTTATAACTTACGTATTTACAATTTTTATTTGCATGATACTTCCTATTGGATACGTAGTGAGTTGAGGCGTTAAGGGTGCATTTTATTGACAGAGTATATGTCTTTTCTTTTTCTGGTTTAAGCTCGTTTTGTGTCTGTGAACCGTTTTTGTGTTATTGGCAGTTAAAGCGGAGTATAGTGGTGTGGGTGTCTCGCTCGCGCGCTTATGACAGGTGGTGGTCATCTGGCATGTGCGCTCCTCGCGCTGCTGTCAGTGGTGAGAGAGAGAAAGGGGTCTCTCTCTCTTTCCCCCTCTTACACACATGACACACACACACACACACACACACACACACACACACACACACACACACACACACACACACATAAACGCGCGGATTAATAACACTAGGGCGAGTGGACAAGCGCGTGCCACGCTGTGCGCAAGACAGTCTTTTAATAGGAGCTTATAATAAATACAAAACCAAACACAATGCAGCATGTCGTCTTTATAACTCTGTCAACAAAAAAAAAAAGTCAAGAGAATTGAATGTATTGCAACACGTCCGTAGTTGAATTTCGGAAAGTTTTGAAATGTTTTATACTTTATTGTACTTGGCTCCCCTCAAAGATACCCCCTGTTCTGAACTGTCTCTGGTTCCGGTGACCATCACCCACATAGACGCAGATGTCTTCAGGTTGTTGTTTTTGTACTTGCATGTTGGCTCTAATACACCATTATAGCTGAAATAATTAAAGGTAATTTTAAACCATGTAGTGATCAAACTTCCGTATACCCCAAATGCAGCATCTCTTAAAGCGAGGGGCGCTCACTGTTATTTTGGAAACTGCTTTCGCTGCGTCCGCTACGTGCACCTGTCTCAAGGACTGGCTGCATTTTTTTTGTGTATGTCCCTTGTTTTGATACAGTCGCCACAAATATAATCTTCAATCACTCGCCAGCTTTTACGTTGTATACGGTTTCCTGATGATCGGCACCATCACCGTGAAGTAACTGCGGTTACTTTCATTGGTCTTGCGTGTCAAGTGCGGGTTATTGGTTTATTCTCATGGTGTAACACAGCTACACGGAATACAATTGAGAGTTGACTTCACACAAAACCACCCCGCTGATTGATATAAGAGCAATGATTATCATTAAACTGTTTCATGGTGCGGTTTTCTCTTGATTCATCATTATCAACAGGAGTAGAGTCTGCTGTTTTCACTGTCTTGTATTCACTTGATTTGTGCTCACAAAGTTCTCTACCTTTTTATTTATTCTTCTATGGTGTCATAGGTGCCTTTTATATATTTTTACATTTAATAATATATATATATATATATATATATATATATATATATATATATATATATAAAGAATGGTCTGATTGTTGAAATAAGAAAACACGTTAATTTCATGACTGAGAAATTAGCATTTTATGCGGATGTACTAAGAGTAAAACATAAAAAGTTTGGTTAATCAGGTCGTCACGCATTTCAGTAAATGGACAAAAAATAAGGAAGATAATCCACTGCAAATATCCTCTTGTACACACACACACACACACACACACACACACACACACACACACACACACACACACACACACACACACACACACCTCAGTGGGGTTCCTGTTCACCTGTTGCTCTGTAGTACCCTACCTAGCTTCCACGTTGTCCATGCTCTACATTCTGATTGGTTAACTAATTCTGTGTGTGTGTGTGTGTGTGTGTGTGTGTGTGTGTGTGTGTGTGTGTGTGTGTGTGTGTGTGTGTGTATGACTGTGCTGTACAATGCCACTGCAGGTCTGAACACGCCAGGGTCATGAAATTATGATCGCATAGCCAATCCCAGTATCTGTGGAAACCAAAAACATTAGAACCTGTTCATCCATCCCCCCCCCATCCCTCCCACTTGCTGTTCCTCCCTCTAGTTCTCGCTCCCCTTGTGGGTGTCTTGGCTAAAAGCCTGCACCCAAACCTTCAAGAATGACTGGTTATGTCTGTGTTGACACCTGATGAGTTAAAGAGTGGGCTGAGTTCTTTATGCACTCTGTAAAGAGATGATTAGGGAGTAGTTTGGAAATAGACAGGTACTTATTGTGCGTGTATTTACCTTTCTATTATCTCTTACACATTTCATTACATTATTTTATTATTTTTTTCACACAGCCTCCACTTTCTAACATTTCTCTTTCTGTCTCTCTGTGTGTCTGCAGTGTTTACAGTAGCGAGGAGGATGAGGAGGAGGTCGACATGTATGACCATGATTATGATGGATCACTGGTCAAGACAGGGAAACGGCACCTCGGCAAGACCCGCTGGACACGAGAAGAGGTACACACACACACAAACACCAACAACAATTCAAGACCACACTGTGCAATACAACCAACACAGCTGAGCTCATGGCGGATAGAAATTGCTTCAGGAGAGATTTAGTTGTCTGGTCTAACCACATTCACTGACTCTTATGTTAAATTGCTGGGGGTGATGTTCATAGCAGGGACACATGTCTAACAAACTGAAATATGTTTTCTCTTTTATTCAGGATGAGAAGTTAAAGAAACTAGTTGAGCTTCATGGATCAGAAGACTGGAAACTCATTGCAAGCTTACTAACTGTAAGTAGGGAGGCCTGTGCGTACACACAGACATGCACACACGTGCAAAATAACCTCCCATAGTATGATTACTAATCTCCCGCTCTCTGACCTACCAGAATCGTACAGATGTGCAGTGCCAGCACAGATGGCAGAAGGTTCTTAACCCAGAGCTCATCAAAGGGCCATGGACCAAAGAGGAGGACCAGAGGGTAAGAAAACAGCCTTTTAGAAAACTTTGAAGTTCACACAGGACTTTGTGGGTCACACACACAATATTCAAAATCAACAATGAAACCACATTTATTGTTGCGCACTAGAAACTTCACATAATGGTGCAGAACAGTGTAGTTGGACACCACTCACAGGAGACAAGCAATCAAGCATCATCCAGAATTAAAAGAAATACAAAGAATCTGTAGCACCTTCTTGGCTGCTGTTGCACAGTTTTTATTTTCCAAAAAGTTGCAGTTCCTCAACAAGTAACATGCTCAGTCTCTTAAAAGCATGTGATGTATTTGTTGAAGTAGTCCACAGGAGTTATATTTCCACCCAGATGCCACTGTAATGATTAGCGGAGTGGCTAACGTTCCACTGGAAACTCCCTCTCTGCTCACCAGCAGGTGTTCTCAATCACCTCTACATCTTGAAAGATAAAGAAAGAGGGAAGGAGGGAATTGGAACATTCACTGACACAATGTTCAAGTTTCTGAGTTTTTTCTGTATAACTAACAAGTTTTTTTATTGTCATTTTCTCTCCTATCTATTCTACCCCTCGTATACCTATTATTTGTTTTTTTACTTTATTTTTCTTACTCTGTATCTCTTTACTTCTCCCTCTCCTCCCTGTTAATGCTCCTTCCTCTTTTCTCATGCCCCTTCACTACCATTTACTTCTCTTCCTTTTCAACGCTCTTCCTCCTTGCCTCTTGTCTTTCCTCTTTCTCTTCCCCACCCCACACACACAAACACTCCCAGGTGATTGAGCTGGTCCAGAAGTATGGAGCCAAGCGCTGGTCGGTGATCGCCAAGCACCTGAAGGGGCGTATCGGCAAGCAGTGCCGCGAACGCTGGCACAACCACCTGAACCCAGAGGTGAAGAAGACATCGTGGACTGAGGAGGAAGACCGGATTATCTACCAGGCACACGAAAAGCTGGGCAACCGCTGGGCTGAAATCGCTAAGCTGCTCCCTGGCAGGTGAGGCAGACTATGTAGAAGAGAGAAAAGAGAAGCTAGAGATATCACTGATACTATATATCCGTATTGGTTGACTGTGCAATGTTGCGGTTGAGAGGGTGAAATGGAGGGGAGGACACTGAAGGAGGAATGAAAAGAGAAGAAACAAAAGAGAAAAGGGATGAAGTGAGGACACCGAAAGAAGATAAAGGCGTGAATGCAGAAAGTATTTCCCTTTGTTTTGAAAGACAGGACTACATATGGATTGAAAGGAAAAAAGGTTTAAAAACAATGTCAGGACTGGGTGTTCTTTTCTAGAGAAAGGCCGAGAATCAAATGAGATAATGCAGTTGTTTTTTTACATGATTGTAATTGCTCCGTTCTGATAACCTTATCCATGTTGTGTTTGTGTGTGTGTGTGTGTGTGTGTGTGTGCGTGACTGAGACTGTGTCTATCTGTGGCAGCCTCTGTGTGTGCCTGTATTGATAATACTATCAAGTAACACTAGAGGTCCAGAACGTCTGGACCTCTGCATTTTGCATGCTTGTTGGCGTGCGGATGTGTTTCGTGATGACTAACCTGCAAGTTAATATGTGCTTCTTCATGACAATCAGGACTGACAACGCCATAAAGAACCACTGGAACTCCACCATGAGGCGAAAAGTGGAGCAGGAGGGCTATCTACAGATCGCGGCAAAGAACGGCAACTCCTCACTCTCCATCAGCCACGGCTACGTCAAGACCAGCAATCACATCATGGGTTTCTCCCACCACTCGCCCAGTCACGCGCAGCTGCCACCCTTGTCGCAATTCAACTACGCCTACATCGCCGACACACACAGAGTGAGTAGGCTTTCTACGAAAACTTGGGAAGACTAAATAATTCAGATAATGTAGCTGCAGGCGATTAATTTATTCTATGTTTCTTATTGACTTAACAGGTACCGTTACCCAGGGCCTTGCATTTGAACCTCCTTAACATTCCCCAGCATGGAACCGCTGCTATACAGGTACAAACAGCGAGTGAACGCAGTAAAGTCAATCACTATATTGTACAACAGAAGGGATTTTGGGACAAGAAGATGAACTGCCGCTAAATCCTGCCTCCCGCTCTCTTTTTCTCAGAGACACTATAGTGAGGAGGACCCTGAGAAGGAGCAGAGGGTGAAAGAGATCGAACTGCTGCTCATGTCAACAGAAGATGAGCTGAGAGGCCAGCCGTCACTACCAGTAAGTTCTGTTTATCTGCACAAGCCCGGGTGCGGGAGAGCTATTAAAGTGTGACAGCACAATTTATGTGCTTGTGTATTTTGCCCTGGCTCTAAGGAAGGTAGTTGGATGTATGTGTGTCTGTGTGTGGAGGAAACATCTGGGGGGGTCTGTGATGAAATAGGAGCTCGTTGTCATTTTAGTGCATGTGCATGACCCCTTGTGCAACCCTCTACCCAACACTTCTTTGCATAAAAGTTCCCTTTTTCTTCTCTTTTTCTCATTTGTTAAATTTTGTACACCTCTTCCCTTATTGTCAGGCAAGCATTTTCTAACTTGAGGTTGTTTGACATGATTTTACTGTTACTGTGCTCACATTTTCAGATGATTATACTTTGAATATTATTTTTAATAGCCCTCACTCTTTATATCCTTTTTCTCCCACAGATGAATTTGTCCTATCCAAGCTGGGCCAGCCAGAGCTCTTTGACCAACAGCTCCGAGGGTGTAATGTTTTTACCTCATCACCAGGCAGGCGCCCCTGCCCTGCCTCTGGACCAAAGCTGCCTACCTGAGGAGAGCGCCTCTGCAGCACGCGCCCACACCAATAACAGCAGCAACAATCACACCAGCAACAGCCATCAAAGCGGGCCGACGTTCTCAAATACCATGCCAGAGTTCATGGATTGTGTCATTGAATCAGTAAGTATCTGAATTTAGTTCGTCCCTCAGCTTATAGTTCAGGCATTATTTTGTTCATGATCAACTGTGTCGAGATAAAAAAGGGTAGCTTAGCAAGTAGTAACATGGACTTTACCAAGTAGTGGGTCCATATTTCCCCGTCCTTCTAGAGCCTATCCTCAGTGGATGAGGCCCCTTCCAGGGAGCTCTTGGATAGGAGTGTTCTCAGAACAGACAGGGTCTTGCCCAATCAGGGCTCAAGACCTGCTCACGAAGGTCGGGCTGGTTTCATCTGCTCAACTCCCAAGCCTTCACCAGTCAGAAACCTTCCCTTTTCACCCTCACAGGTAGTTAAAGTAGCTGCGTGCGATCAGAATCCATCACCAACCTGCAACCTGATGACATCCAATCATTCAGAATTAGTGCTTCTGCTGTTCTCTCTTTGGTTTTATTTCAATCATTTCAACTTCCAGCCATCCCTTTTTCACTTTTCCTCTCCATTTCTGTAGTTCAAACCAAGTTTGCTCCGTGATCTGCCAAAATGCCACCACGTGAAAATAAACCTACCAAGCTACTTTAGTTGATTGGTTTCCTTCCTTTTGTTTCACAGTTTCTCAACCAGTCAATGAGCCCAGAACACTCCGACAATGACAGTTTACCAATGAGCTCGCCCGTGGACTCAAAGCCTCTGATCAACCACACTATCAGGCACCAGAAAGAGGAGGAAATGTAAGTGACTCTATCTCAAATGTATCTAATTATGCAACTATGGAGAACTGTGGTAGAAGACGGTTAACATGGAGTTGTCTCTCTTTATCTCTCTCAGGTTCAGAACGCCAAACATTCGTCGTTCGATCCTGGAGTCATCTCCTTGTACACCCACACCTTTCCGGTCAGCTCTGGCCATGCAGGAGGCCAAGTATGGACCCGTCAAACTACTGGTGAGAAAGAGACTTTAAACAGAGAAGTCTTGAACCTGTCTCGTTACCTCCTGTTGGGCTTTGCTTTAGTGTCCTTATGTCTCACTGGGAAATTTGTGCCTTTTCCAGAGCTCCCCATTGGAGCAACAGATGGTGAAATCCATCAAACAAGAGCCGATGGAGTGTGCAATTGAGCAGCCTCCTCTGAAGAAGATAAAACAAGAGGTACTTTTTACTGAACACAAGCAAGCACACATATGTACAGAAGCAGGAGGTGGCAAGTGATAATAAGTAAGATGGAATAAATTGAAGCCACAATTTATTAATTTGTGTGCACAAGATAAGTGTATACAGAGAGCTAGCACAGCAGACCAGCCTTTCTCCCCGAAGCATGAAGGGAAGTGCCTTTTGCTAACAATATTCCCTTGATAACCTATCCCCAAACTACAGTGAAGCTTATGTAAAGAACTATCTACAACCAAGGTGTGCCTTAAGCAAGTGGCGGTTGCGATGAATGACTTGGCCTTGTTTGTGCATTGCCAAATTACTTAATTATTTAATTCGTGCCCTTGAGTTCATCAAAACATGGGAACAATTTATTTGAATTGAGGTAATTAATTATATCTTGTGCATACAAATTAATAAATTCAGGAATTGATATGTATATTCTTCTCTGTCTGTTCACGGCCAAACTCCATAGTTGAAAAAGGTGACATAAGAAGTCTTCATGTTTATGTTGAGAAGGCAAAAAGTGAGATGTACTTTCAGTTTGCAGTTGTGGTAACAAATGTGGGCAACTCACGCTTGGTCAACTTGAATAATCGGAGGTCACTGTTGTCAAGGAAGATCGGCCATATTGTTTAAGGCTACTGTATGTAAGTTTGCACGATGTTAACCATGACGTGTTCTGGGTGCTAGGTGGAGTCGCCATGTGAGAGGAGTCCGTGTATGCAGTGGGAAGGACAAGAGCTTCACACACAGCTCTTCTCCCCAAACGGCCCCGCACAGGAAGTACCTGTAAGCTCACTTTTGACCGATCAGCTCATGTCCTTAAAACCATAATTTTGAACTTCTGTTATTAAGATGTGTTTTTCTTTAATTTTTCATTCAGGACCTACTCACAAGCTCATTATTGCGTGAAGAACACAAAAACTACCACCTCCCTCGCAGAGGCATGGGCAGCCCGCTACAGGTGTGCATAAGCTTCTAGGCATTCATTTAAGGGACTTTTTAAAATATGTAGTGATTGCATCATATGTAGTGATTGCAACCATCAAAACTCATCATCCTCGCTCTCTCTCGCCAACAGCAGCTCAGTTCCTGGGAGCAGGTGACCTGTGGGAAGACCGAGGAGCACGCGTTGGACTCAGAGCAGACCCACAAGTACATCAACACTTACCCTACAAGGACACTGGTCGTGTAGACAGAGACATACGTTGAACTGGAAAGATCAACCATCCCTGCGCTGGACGCAGCGCTGCGGATTACATATTTGTTGTGGTACAACAGTTGGGAGAGGCTCTACGCCATTGGTGTTTTTACACTCACACTTGTTGGATTTCAACCAACCAAAGACGAAACACGTTTTTTTTATTTTGGAAATATTCTGCATAGAATTTGGGTTCTATTGTCCTATTACATTTGGTCTCATCATTATGTTATTATCGATGTTGTATTATAAATGGGAAACGGTGGATATATAATGTGCATTGGGCTGTATTGTTAATTCTGAATTTTTATATTAATATAAAGAACAAGTTGATTAATTTATTCCTTTTTTTCCATAATGATAATGTTTTTTTGTTTTTTTTTCAATTGGCCAATGGATCAGTGTTGTAAGTTAAGTATTTAAGCCCTGTTAGCATTATCATAAATCCAAAGGCATATTAATGAATTTAAAACTGAACTCTTTTTTTCAGTCATGAAACCTTTCTGTTTCTTTATTATTATTATTATTATTATTTTTTTTTTTTATCAGGCTACAATGTGTCTACTGTTTATTTCAAGTGTTTGGTCTGTGCCACCTCATGTAAACACTTAACTACTGAACAAGAACAGCTGCGTCTGTTCTTACATCATTATTTAACAATGAATGACGATGCTTTACACAACAGAAGGGGCCAGCTTTATTAGTATTACCACATTGGCACCTTTTATTTCATATAAATTGAGTTTTCATTTCAACTTTTGAGTTATTTTTGGCCCTCACAGTATCCTGTATGGGGAAATATTCAATGAACAAATGTTATATTTGTTAAAACTTTAAGTATATATATATATATTTCTACATTTAAAACAATAATCTTAAATGAGCTTATATCTTTGAAACCATGAGCTTCACCCAGTAAGAGTAAGACCAAGCTGCACTTGAATCGTATATTCTCCATAAAAAGCGAGAGTACTAAACACTGATATTTTATATAATGCTAAAAACAAATCCCAATAAAAACTTTTGTATGGTTTTTGTTTTCAAACATTTCTTTGAAGCGTTTTTGTATTTTTGTATAATGCATTTTGTTTTCTTACTAATACTGCAGTAGCCCATGTCAAATACTTAGGAGACAATCTTTTTATACACCTTGTTTTTATACTAGCTTTTGAGCAAAAATCATTTTATAAAAGCATTTATACATGCCAAGTTTTCATGTTTTTATACTTTTCTATACTGCCTAGTAAATAAAGTGTGTTTTATTACAGCCTTGCATTCAGTGTCATTTTGGGAATATTCATTTAAAGAAAATAACACAAAAAGTCCTCAAAGACAATGAACATTTCTATATATTTGAAATGTAAATTTGCTTCTACCATTCAATACTTTAGTACAATTAGCCCATAGTTGTAAACAGGACTGTGAAGGCACAATGTTGTCTAGAGTAGTTCTTTAAAGTGAATCACCAATTTGCTCTCTGGTGTTTATGCAAATTTTTGTGAGGGCTTTTGTAATCAAATACTCCGACCTAATCTCCCACACGCACACGCACCACACAATCCTGTGGAAACAAAAGGTTTGCTGTCATAAAATTGCGCCAAGCAGATAATAAAACTTTTCCTCCATCTGCCAATTACGGAGTGAGTGTAGAGTTTATCAGCCACTGAAGGCAATAAGCAAATGAACCCAACCGTTGCCTCTTTCTCTGCGGATAAAAGGGACAACGCACACATGCACGCTCCAGAAACACAAAACACAAAGGGAAAGTTTATTCTGACAAAGAAAATGGCATTTACGCACTAAATAGCACTGTGCACAAGTACTATGTGAAACGCCTCACTGTTCTCCAACAACACGCGTCCACACGTGTATGAGCTTCTCCTTTAGTCTCTTGAGAAGTCTTGTTTTCCTGTAAGGCCGTGAAAGCCAAGGGGCCCAGATTCAGACCAGGAGCTATATTTACACCACCTCCCCTCGCATCTAGCCACCTGCACTCCCACCTCACCCTGATCCACCACAGTGCCCTCAAATATAGATTCCCATCTCAAGTATTAGTCTCAGAGGGATACATAAACAGAAATGACATTCATCTTGACGGACGCGCAGCTAACAGAAACTGTGATATTAGAGGCAACACCAAACAGAAATAGTTTCATCAGGGCTGCATGCATGCTTACTGAAGCCTTAAGTGACATATATATATATATATATACATATATATATATATATATATATATATATATATATATATATATATATATATATATATATATATACATATATATATATATATATATATATATACATATATATATATATACATATATATATATATATATATATATATATATATATATGTATATATATATATTCAAAGAGTTAACAGAACATTACATAGACAGCAAAGAGATGATAGTGAGGGGTTGATCAAGGTTGTTTGAATTCAGAAGATTCTCTGTCAGCAATTGTTGTGTGTGTGGTTTGTGTGTGTGTGTGTGTGTGTGTGTGTGTGTGTGTGTGTGTGTGTGTGTGTGTGTGTGTGTGTGTGTGTGTGTGTGTGTGTGTTGTGGAAAGAGGCCAGAGCAAGAAGCAGACTTTCACATTGGGAATTTCACCATCTTCTACTACACCCAAAAGAAAAAAAAGAGAGAAAAAGCCTCAAACCCCACGAGATTTACAGACACCTGCTTCCACTGAGTGAGAAGGCAGCTGCGTGTGTGTGTGTGTGTGTGTGTGTGTGTGTGTGTGTGTGTGTGTGTGTGTGTGTGTGTGTGTGTGTGTGTGTGTGTGTGTGTGTGTGTGTGTGGTTTATCAACAAAAACAATATACTGTAGATCAGGATGAATATTGTAAGGTTTCAGGATATTTTAGAATATAAACTGAGGAGGTTTTGTGACTGCAGAGAATGAGACCTCATTGATTGGACAGTGGCTACGACTCCCAGCTCCTGAGTGTTGGCTCCTTTAATGAAGGGAAAAGTGACACAGTATGGAATGTGTTATCATCAACAGCGGATTGCAGCACTCATTTTAGATTGGCAACAAGAGAGTGTGCTAGTGCACAACATTAGCTAAACATTGCATTACAGTTCACGCACACTGATATTGAAGTATGTCAATGGTTTTGTTTATTTCGGTTCAGCAGAGTGTTTTTGAAAAAGAAGAGTGAGTGCTGCACTGGGTCAAGAAACTTTAAAGGGTAAGTAGTCAAGTACAAATGAAAACAATGATGGTCCAGCTTATTTTTTAGGAAAATTCTTGGTATAAGTTGTCTGAAAAATATCCAATCTCTGATTGTGAGTTAAAAATCCTGTGTGGATGGATAGACATGGAACAAGTCTAAAGGGCATACAGGTGTAGAGAGGACCGGTATTCTTAAAGGAAAAAAAGGTGTTGTAAAAATCTCATTCAAAGGTCATATGACATGAGTATTGCTAATTTAAACACTTGTAAGACATGACAGTAAAAATAAAATTAAGCAAATTAAGCACTAAAACTATGGATATATAATTAGCTTCCAGAATATTCCCTGTTAGCAGTGGTGTGATGTCTCCAGTTGTACTTTTCTCTCCACCAGTTTAGCTGGATGTAGCTTGTATTTTCTCTGAGTGCAAACAGGAGCCTCGAATTTTATTGTCACATTTAGATTTAATTAGTAAATGTTGATATTGTGAGACAACATAGAAAGGTTGACATTTTGTTTTGTTTAGGATGATAAAGGCACGTTTTCTACAAAATATTCAGCCCTAAATGTCAAAGCAGAAGTCCACTCTCACTATTACATTTTTTTTTATTGCACCCTCCTTTCCCTTTTCAAATCTCAAATGTCTGTCGCAAGCAGATTGGCTCATAAATTCAGTTTGTCTTGTCACAATAGATTTATAGCAGGATGTTGCAGGAATGGCGGGCTCCTGAACACGCGCGTGCATACTTGCAAAACACACACACTTGGTGAGCTTGAAAGCTGGCCAGTGTGCTCTGGGCCTGCGTAGATTACTCTAGCCTGATTTCCTCATTCCCTGGGTGCTGTTGTGGTCGGAGATAGGCAAGGGCAGCCGCTCCCTGCTGGCAGCGGTCAGGTAGGAGGGCTGGGCTGGGCTGGCCGGGCCTGATAACTACCCATCCATGATGTGGAGGAGAGGAGAGGAGTGGAGGGCAGAGAAGAAGACAAGTGATGAAGAGACAGGCAGAGAGAGAAACACAGGGGTTAAGTGAGGTTGTAATAGGGTTTTTACTTCTGTGAAGCTTTAGTTTGTCTGCTTCCTTTCTGTGTTTTTGTTCTGCAACAATGTCAAGACGTGAAACAGCAGCAACGTGTTTATGGAAGAGTGGAAATATTAGCCTTGGCTCGTGTAAAAAAAAGGGCTTTAATGTTACACTCACAACCGCAAATAATGAAAGTTGACAATTTGGCAAATACTCTTACTTGCGGAGAACATAAGTACCACTCTCTGGGGCGATTCACGAAAGGATTGGACGGCTTTTACCGGGCTAACATTACAGAAATAAAACAAAAATAAGTGAAATGCATGACTAACTTCAGACTAACTGCACTGCAAACCAATGTGCTAATTGCACATATTTAAGTTAGTGCATACATTTGGTGCAACTGGGGCCCCTTTCTATGCAAAAGAAGGTTCACACTCACAGCCACATGCAGTTACAGTGAAAGGATTAGGCTCTTTAGAGAGTTGGTGGTAACTGAAGCACATTTATAAGGAGTGTCCGCTCAAACTCATATATTTTGGGATGCAATGACAGGATGTGTCAGTTATGTCATAAAAATAAATGAAAAAAGCTCTACATATCTGCAACTATATATATATATGTGTATATATATATATATATATATATATATATATATATATATATATATATATATATATATATATATATACACACATATATATATATATATGTATATATATATATATGTATATATATATATATATATATATATATATATATATATATATATATATATATATATATATATATAATTGTTGTTGGCTTCAGTTTCAGGGTCCTGGTATTGTGCATGCTTGGTCCCTGTCACACTGTCATGGCTATTGTCATGTCATTGTATTAGAGCTATTCTGTCAGGATTTGCAAATGAGTGTGAAGAAAAATAGGATTCAAAACAGAGAAAACTGAATTTCCTACACTGTAAGACATTTCAAGTCAGTTCAACTTGCAAACGAAAGTTCACCTGCTGCCTTGAGCAATCTAGTTGACTCAACTTGAAATTTCCTTTGATTCAACTGATAAATTAAAGTTCATAAGGTTGATATAACTAAAACATGCTAGTTGTCTCAACATCATGAGTCAAGTTCTCAGAGTTGAGTGAACTGTTGGTCTCTTGTTGTTTGAACTTGATCCACCAAGTTAAAACAAAGAGTGTTTTTACATTATCAACTCGAGAAAACTTTCCTTAGCTAGTCAAAGAAACACACATTTGTGCTTTTATGTAACTCACAGGTACAAGTTAGAATAACTTTACCATGTGTAAACAACTTGCCATTTCAAGTTAAGAGGACTTACATTCCAAATTAGTTTCAACTTGCATATAAACGGTATTTTGACTGACAATTGAAAGTTTGCTTGCTTTATAAAAAAGAAATGACCAATAATTCTTACTTCTGTTCAAAAGATATAACATTTATTGGAAGGAAATATGCACAGACTGAAACATTCGCTACAAGTACATCTCAACACAAATAGAAACATATATATAGAAAAAACAACTCAAAGGTGTCAATCATATTACGGGGGTACTCCAGGTCAAGGCAGTAGATTGTGCCATCAACATGAAGCCTGTGGGCACGTCTCTGAGCTCATGTTGGATGATCGTCTCTGCTGCCTCGGCCACGTCGAAGACTTCCAAAGGAAGTGAATCATGCAGAATGCCTTCGTGTCCCATCAACAGTCCAACCTGCATTCATCCAGGGTTTCTCCATGAACCTGAAGTCATATAAAGGCATTCACATCTTAACTGACATCTCCAAAATAGTACTAGTTCAATGTTTTGAGAGTCCTCTTTAAAAATCCCTAAAACAAAAAAGGTGAAGAAGACTCCATTGAAAAGGTAGTTTGCAATTACACAAAATCTCTATAAAAATGTGTGTGGGTAATAAAGCTAATGAAAACAAAACATGTTACATTGTCGCATTACAACCATTGAGTGTAGTAAATGTGTAAATATAGTGTCTTACATCATACATCCGGATTATGTCGGAGGAATCCTCTGAAAGATAGTAGCATGAAGACCAAGCAGGGCAGCTGTTCTTCGGTTCTGGTTTGTATCCTACAAAAACAGACAAGAGTAGATGAATGCAATACCAAAAGGTATTTGAGTACAGACAAGGCCTAAACACTGCAGATGATGTCCATGATGCTGTTTATAATGATGGATTATTCTTCATGTCCATTAGAGGAGAATGCACAAAACTTACATGTCACGTCAAGTACTGGACATTCTTGATATCTGTAGAAAGAAGAAAAAAAATGCACGATAGGTTCAAATTTGTGTTTCAGAAAAATAAAACTCACATATAATATTTTTATTTCATATATATATATATATAACATGCGTTTACTTTACGCTTAAATTATCAATCTTTTACATTTCTAAATAGTTAAAACAAAAATGGGATCAAGCAATTTTGAAGCAAATATCCTCCAGTTTACAAACAAACAAACATGCACCCACACAGCAGAGGGAGGGGAAGGGAGGTCTGCAATACAGTCTGTGCTCAGTGCGTCCCTACAGCATGCTCTGCATTAATTAAGTTAAGTCATTACTGGCATACAACTAACTATTAACACATTAATACATACATGTTGCCTACTGTCAGGTCAAAATAAAATACAAAGAGCAAGCCAAGCACGGGCAGTGACTCTGCCGGTCAATGTGAATCCCTCAGCCGTATGACAATACATTCAGACTGCTTAAAACTCGTGTTAGCTAGCTAGCACGCGCTAGCTAGCTAGCTAACCGAACAAGTTAGTTGGAGGGGGAGGGGTGTTGAGTGAAAAACGTAACTTAAATGTGTTACACCCAGACCCTCTGGGTAGTTCTGCGTTCACTGTCTGTGTATGTTGTGTTGTCTGTCACTCACCTTGTCTCTCGTTCCAGACTCCTCCCTCCTTGTGTGCCACCCTCCTGTGTGATTGCAAGCCCCGCCCTCATTGGTTCCACCTGTGTTTCGTTCCCCTGTGTATTTAGTCTGTGTCAACTCCCTGTCCTGTGCGAGTTTGTCTTTTGACGTTCCGTGGTCCGGTTCCTAACAGTACAAACTCGCCATTATGGACTCAGCGGACGCCGAGGCTGTCCAGCAGGCTCTCTCTTCCCAAGGCGCTCTTGTCGGTCGCCACGACAGACTTCTCAAGGAAATGATGGAGGCCATCCAGGGCCTCTCTGCTAACGTCGACCAGCTTGGACAGGAGCTTCTTCGGGTCGTCTCACAGCCGCCTCTTCCTGCTCCAGGGGCTCCTTCTCTGCTTCCTATCCAGCCCGCCGTTGGCTCCTGGGAGCCACACGTCCCTGCTCCAGGGCGCTACGCTGGGGATCTGGGAACATGCAGGTCGTTCCTTATGCAGTGCTCCCTAGTTTTCGACCAGCAGCCCTCTAGGTAGGTAACAGAGCGAGGATCGCCTTTGTTATGGGATCACTTACTGGGAGAGCATTAGCCTGGGCTACTAACATTTGGAACAGCCAGTCCTCCACTAGCTCCTCATTCCAGCGCTTCTCTGACGAGATGCGTAAGGTTTTTGATCACCCTGTAAGCAGTAAGGACATTGCCTCACGGCTACTCTCCATACTGGAGGGATCCCGCAGCGTAGCTGAGTTTTCCATCGACTTCAGAACTGTAGCGCAAGGGTCAGGGTGGTCTGATGTGTCTCTCCAGGGAGTTTTTCTCAGGGGACTTAATAACCCGGTGAGGGAGGAATTAGTCATGAGGGATGACTCGGAGATTGTTGATGCCTTAATCGCCCTTGCTGTAAGGCTAGATAGCCGTCTTGGGGAGTTTAGGGGGAGAGACCTAGCCGCTCTGTTAGCTTGCCAGCCCCCTGCTAGCCTCTTCTTTCCCTAGCAACCTCGCTACCGGCCCAGCCCCTAGGTTCCCTGCCACTTCTGGCTTCTCCGCTCCCCAAGTCTCCACGGAGGAACCCATGAAGATTGGGAGGACCAGCTTGACTCCGGAGGGACGTCAGCGCCGCCTACGGGAGGGCAGGAGCATCTACTGCGGCCAGAGGGGCCACCTTATTGCCTCCTGTCCAGTAAAAGACCGGGCTCATCAGTGAGGAGGACGGCGCTGGTGAGCCGTACAACACTGTCCATAAGCCCTCCTTGTGTACTCCCCAGGGTTTCTATTACCTCGCCAACCGCCTCGCTCAGTCAAGAGGTGTTGGTAGATTCTGGTTCTGACGCTAACCTAATGGACACTGGGTTGGCTCGTAGGTTAGGGTTGGAGGTCCGCCTCCTCTCCTAACCTCTGGAGGCTAGTGTCCTTGATGGGCGCCTACTCTCCCGGGTAACTCTCCACAAGTTCCCTGTACAGCTAACCTTCCCAGACCACCACACAGGCTATTTGTTTTCACTTGTTCCAGTCCCTGCAACACCCCCTCATTTTGGGCCACCCCTGGCTGACCCTGCACAACCCCCACATGGACTGGTCTTCGGGAACGGTGATTGCATGGATGTAGTGTTCTGGGAGATGTTTTCCCACAAGAACATCCCAGACCTTACCTACGCCTCAGTCGGCGCTTCCGTTGGATTCTGACTACCCATACCTTTCCAAGGTGCCGGCATGTTACCATGACCTTAAGGAGGCATTTAATAAGGCCCAAGCCACATCGTTGCCTCCCCACCGGGAGTATGACGGCGCCATTGATCTGCTTCTGGGGTCTGCTCCTCCCAGGGGAAGGCTCTATTCCCTGTCTGCACCTGAGACACTGGCTATGAGGGTTTATGTGACCTCCGCATTGACTGCAGGCCTGATCAGGCGAACGATGTCCTCCGGGACTTGCGCAACATCTCGGTTTTCGTGTATTTGGACGATCCCTTATCTTCTCCCCCGACAAGGACTCACTGAGCTCACGTCAGACAGGTCCTCCAGCGCCTTCTTGACCAACAGCTGTTTGTGAAGGCCGAGAAATGTGAGTTTCATGTCTCCACTGTTTCATTCCTGGGGTTTATTGTCTCCGAGGGCAATGTGAGGATGGAGCCGGGGAAGGTCGAGGCAGTTACGGATTGGGCCACTCCTAGCAACCGCAAGAAGGTCCAGCGTTTTATGGGGTTTGCCAACTTCTATAGGAGGTTTATTAGGAACTTCAGCTCTGTAGCAGCCCCCCTGCATGCACTAACCTCCCCTGCCGTTAGGTTCCAGTGGAACCTCGCCGCCGATGCTGCCTTTCAGCGGCTCAAGGGAGCGATCACCACTGCTCCGGTGCTTACCCTCCCGGACTCCCGTCAGCAGTTCGTGGTGGAGGTGGACGCCTTGGATATGGGAATTGGAGCGATACTGTCCCAGAGGTCCGCGGGGTATAACAAGCTGCACCCCTGCGCTTTCCTCTCTCAGAGACTTTCACCTGCGGAGAGGAATTATGACATAGGAGACCGGGAACTTCTCGTCGTCAAGATTGCTATGGAGGAATGGCGGCACTGGCTGGAGGAGGTGGAGCACCCATTCCTGGTCTGGACGGATCATAAGAACCTTGAGTATCTGCGGACAGCTAAAAGACTGAACCCTCGTCAAGCCAGGTGGTCTCTATTCTTTAGTAGGTTTAACTTTTCGTTATCTTATCGCCCGGGCTCTAAGAATGTGAAGCCTGATTCTCTGTCTCGGCTTTTTGACCCTGTTGTCCCCACCACCCCTCCCTCATGCATTCTGCCCCCGTCCTGCCTGGTTGGGGCCGTCACGTGGGACATTGAGAAGAGGGTGAGACAGGCTGCCGCAAATGTTTCTGTCCCTGATGGTTGCCCCCCCAGCAGGATGTTTGTTCCCTCTTCTCTCCGATCACAGGTCATCCAGTGGGCCCATTCTTCTCAAGTTTCCTGCCACCCCGGGGTTCGGAGGACGATGTTCGTCGTTAAGCAGCGGTTCTGGTGGCCCGCAATGGCGAGGGAGGTAGGGGAGTATGTATCAGCCTGCCAGGTGTGTGCACGGAGTAAGGTTTCCCAACTTCCTCCGCCTGGTCTTCTACGCCGACTACCGGTTCCACATCGCCCCTGGTCGGACATCTCTCTGGATTATGTCACTGTCTTTCCCCTGTCCGAGGGTAACACCTCCGTTCTCACAGTGGTGGACCGGTTCTCCAAGATGGCCCATTTCATTCCCCTGCCTAAGTTGCCTTCCGCCAAGGAAGACGGCAATGCTGTTCTTGCTCATGTTTTCCGTCTCCATGGTTTCCCTGCAGATGTTGTGTCAGACCGGGGACCCCAGTTCGTTTCTAAGTTGGAAGCTGGAAGGAGTTCTGCAGTCTCCTAGGGGCCACGGTCAGTCTGTCTTCTGGATACCACCCCCAATCCAATGGCCAGACGGAGCAACTGAACCAGGAGTTGGAGACCGGCCTTCGCTGTCTAGTCTCCCAGAACCCCACTTCTTGGTGTAGACACCTCATCTGGGTTGAGTATGCGCACCACACTCTCCCCTCCTCTACTGGCCTCTCTCCTTTCCAGTGCGCCTATGGCTACCAGCCACCCCTTTTTCCAGCTCTGGAGAAGGAGTCTAGGGTACCCTCTGCTCTGGCCATGGTCCTTCGTTGCCGGCGCAACTGGGACTGAGCCTGCCGGACTCTACTCAAGAACTCTGCCCGCTACAAGAGGACTGCGGACCCCGGCTCCTAACTATCGGGTCGGTGAGAAGGTGTGGCTGTCTACATGCGACCTCCCCTTCACGTGGAGTCCCGCAAGCTGGCGCCTTGGTTTGTGGGTCCCTTCCCAATTTCTAAGGTGATTAACCCTGTGGCCATGAGACTCAAACTTCCTAGACCCATGAGGGTTCACCCCACATTTCATGTGGCCCGGCTGAAGCCAACCAAGGAGAGCCCGTTGGTCCCTGCAACCAGACCTCCACCACCCTGAATCATTGATGGCGGCCCGACCTACGCTGTCAAGCGCCCTTTTGGCGGTTCGGCGCCGCGGCCGTGGTCGGCAGTACCTCGTGGATTGGGAGGGATATGGCCCTAAGGAGAGGTCTTGGGAGAAAGCCAGCAACATTCTGGGGCCAGACCTCATCAGGGACTTCCACCAGAGGTTCCCTGATGAACCGGGTCCGTCAGGTGCCGGTCTTAGAGGGGGGGGGAGGAGGAGGTACTGTTACACCCAGACCCTCTGGGTAGTTCTGTGTTCACTGTCTGTGTATGTTGTGTTGTCTGTCACTCACCTTGTCTCTCGTTCCAGACTCCTCCCTCCTTGTGTGCCGCCCTCCTGTGTGATTGCAAGCCCCGCCCTCAATGGTTCCACCTGTGTCTCGTTCCCCTGTGTATTTAGTCTGTGTCAACTCCCTGTCCTGTGCGAGTTTGTCTTTTGATGTTCTGTGTGTATACTGAGTAAAGACTTGCTCTTTTGAATCAAACTGCCTTGTCTGCTTGTGAGTCAAGCCACCGTGGTCCGGTTCCTAACAGTATGAAGCATGAAATAATGAAGGAAAATTGTGGTCACTTAAAAAAATGAACCAATAGCTTATACATTAATTGCGTTTCATCAACTGCAGGACAGATAAAATAGGTCAACCATTTGTCTTAGAAGTTCTCGCTAAACATTAAAGCCACAAAGTATCTAACCTAAGCCTTTCCAGACCATTGACAAGCACGAGTTACATAACTGTGTTATATTACTAATGTTACACATGCTATTAATTAAGAAAAATACTTAAAGTCATCATTTAAACTCACCTTCATGTGCCCAAGCAAAGCGAAAAGACTCCTCGGCGCTCTGGTCAGTTGGCTCTACTTGTTGCAGGTGGAAAGTAATGGTGAATTACTCCGTCTCATTCACTGGAGGTTGTCACGTTAATAGAATCCCTCCGCCGGTGGAAATAGTCTTTTCTTGTTTACCACAAAATGCCTATATTTTCATTGGAATTTAAGTATATGATTTATCTGCTGTGTTTAACCAGTAGATTATGGCCAGGCTTCAACCTGGCCATGGTTTAAAAAAGACAGTTTACCTAAAACACATGACAGCATTTTTTTTTTTTTAAATCCCACTCCCGCCTTTCCCAGTCTTTTCTTCTTTTTTTTTACTGATAACTTAAAGAGTCTAGTTCAATTAACACGAACAAATCTCAACAAGTCAACACAAGGCATTATTGTAAGTTAAACTAAGTTTTAACTTGAACAGTTAAGTTCAAATCTAAAACTTGTCAGAGCTCTTTGAGTTAAAGAGAAGAAGTAAGTTGACATAACTAAACAGGGCTGTGATGTTTTACAGTGTATGGTTCAAGAATGAAGAAAAGTAAAACAAACTTCAACACAGAAAAAACGCGTTGAAGTTGTGTTCACTTTATTTCATCAGAGTCCGAGGAGAAGTTGTAGTACACTCACACTCCTGACTGATGTTAAAAAGTTAAGCAGTATTAGCAATATCATGCTTTAATCCAAAAAGTGCTTACAACTAGCTAACTCCGGTATAAAGGAAAATAATATGGGACAGGCCGGCCCTCAATTGGCCCAGTCAGACAAATATGGGACTGAACACCACAAGGCCAGATTTATTTAGTGTTACAGGTGACATAGTTCATAGCTGCTCATTCAAAATATAGCATACAGTTGCATACAGCTCAATTAAGTTGTGTATATTAGTAGGAGTGTGTGTGTGTGTGTGTGTGTGTGTGTGTGTGTTGCTCAGCTGGGGTCCAAAGTAAGAATAGATGGGGTCCGATCAGTGTTTCTGTTTAGACCTATGTGTTTGCAGATGGAGGTAGAGGTGCAAGCCCCCTGTTGGTCTGGTGAGGACCACAACACACGACCCACGAGCACCTGCTGTCTCACAATCACACAATGTACATGCATGCATATGCTCGCACACAACCAGAACACACAGATTGAGCAGATAGACATGTGGGCATGTGGAAAGAGAGACTGAGAGGGGAGTGATAGAGTGAGAGAGGTGAGCAGAGAGAGAGAGAAAGAGAGAGAGAGGGGACTGTTGGAGCTGCTGCTGAGGTGATTAGACTCGTCTGCAACAACAGTTACTGTCTTCCCAGATTTGGTGGCCACTCGTTTGGCCGTTTGTTTGTTTGTTGTTTTTCAGGACCAAAAAATGTATAGAGCAATGTGCATGTGCCAGATAGCTCATAACAATAACTGTAAACTTTTCCAAAAGTGGGTCAGGACGGCCAAAGCAGGGCCAACAGTGTCAAAGAGCAGAAGACAGACGTTTGGCCATTCGAAAAAAGACTGACAAAGAGTGGGATGAACAGCAAATCAAGGGAGGAGAGAGGCAGAGAAGGAAGCATGAAAGATAGTTGGGTTCATAAAATAATAGACTCGATCCGAGGGGATGACGTGTTTATGGGCTCCTCCATCGTATTTCCAAAAGATCTTTTGATTTTGATTTTGGATAAATTGTGGAAATAAATCATGTTGCAAAGATCTTCCAAAAAGTGCACATTTTGTGAATATCAAGACAATAATCTAAAATAAAAACAATCACTCCTTATATGAGTTTTGAACCAAGCAAATTTAAAATAAGGACAAGCTACATACAGCCTACAAATAGGGACAGAAATTATTGGTTGATTGATATCATGTTCAATACTATAATCACTCTTTATTGAATCAGGATCTAATGGTTTGGTTTATAACATACAATGTAATGTAATATAGTGTAAAATGCATCTCTGAACCTCCTGTGATTGTCATAACAGAAGACTCACATTCAAAGTCCAATCGCCCGGAATAAAGTGCTTATATAATAGGTATGACAGGGGACATATGACTGCCTTCATATACGTATGACAAGAAGACAAGAGACAATCCCCGACATCAGGATCATATGTATCTACGTTGCAAAAACCTAATTGAAGCAGGTGAAACATGGTTTTACAAGAAACCACACAGAGACATCATCACAGCCTTCTGGTGCAGAATGTGTGGTCACGTTTGTCACCCAGTTTCCTGACTTGCGGAGGCCAAAGCCTTTTCCCAGCAACACTTCTTCACACACACACATGTAGACACACACACACACACACACACACACACACACACACACACACACACACTTCAGACACATGTCCTCACGTTGTCTACTTTCACATTGGCTCTGTCGCACAACAACAGAAATACTGCTAAAGTTGTTTTCTTCCAAATTCTCAGAAACTCGAACATAGTTTCAAAAGTGATTCAAAACAAGCCTGGGGATTTCTGTGTCTCTAATATGTGTGTATGGGCTCATATGTGGGTGTCAGTGTGTGTGTGCCCATGTGCATCCCCCCCCCACACGCACACATGCACACACCACGCACACACGCACACCCCACACACCCACACACTCACATTTACACAACAGAGAATGACATGTTTTCCCGCTCAGGCTTGGTCCAGCTTCCCTATTCACCTGGGTAAATAGAGCAGAAGGAAGGGCCTTTCAATGGAGACCATCACACACACACACACACACACACACACACACACACACACACACACACACACACACACACACACACACATACAGACACACACACACACTCAGCATAAGCTCACCCTGCACATGCCATCACTACAACTGCACACAAACACTCATGTTTCAAATTATTCCCTTAGTCTTACATCCACTAACACATATCTGTCTCCTAAAACTCCTCTCCTCTCCTCGCCTCTCCCCTCCTCTCCTTTCCTTTCCTCTCCTCTACTCTCCTCTGTCTGTCCACTCCATTGTTATCTCTAAGTGATCACGACAAGTCGATTCACATGGCATGATCATGCCTGACCGCCCCGATTTAGGACACTTGTCACCGGGGTCCCCCCAGCCGTCGATGAATCTGCTCTCAATCCGCCCCCACCCCTTCAAAACACACTCACACACACCCTTCAGATACACCCTCTACTGCCCTTGAACTCATTTTGGAGGGTGGGTGTGGCTGGAGGCAATGGGGTGAAAGTTGTGTGTTTGTGCATGTGAGCAAGCAGGAGTGGGCATAATTGCACCAATGAGATAACAATACTCAGACCTCAAGCTTGTTTGTGGTCTGCAGTCCAAAACACCCAGGCTGAAAAGGCAA